>NW_019174586.1:2910386-3019066 GCF_002260705.1 Seriola dumerili
AAAAAACGTCACAGTATAGTAAGGAATAAAAATGGTAAAAAACGACATAGTATAGTAAGGCATAAAAATGGCAAAAAACGTCATAGTATACTAAGGCAAAAAATGTCATAGTATAGTAAGGAATAAAAATGGTAAAAAACGTCACAGTATAGTATGGCAAAAAACGTCATAGTATAGTAAGGCATAAAAATGGCAAAAAAAACATCATTGTATAGTAAGGCATAAAAATGGCAAAAAACGTCATAGTATAGTAAGGCATAAAAATGGCAAAAAAATAAAAATGGCAAAAAACGTCATAGTATAGTTAGGCATAAAAATGGCAAAAAAAACGTCATAGTATAGTATGGCATAAAAATGGCAAAAAACGTCACAGAATATTATGGCAAAAAATTATATAGTATAGTAAGGCATGAAAATGGCAAAAAATGTCGTTGTATAGTTAGGCATAAAGATGTCATAGTATGGTAAGTCATAGAAAAGTCATTATATAGTAACGCATAAAAATTTAATAATATAGCAACGCATAAAAACATCATAGTATAGTAAGGCATAAAAACGGCATAGCATAGTAAGGCATTAGAGTCGCCAGTTAACCTAATATTCATTTTCTTGGATTGCGGGAGGAAACCGGAGAGAACCCATGCAGGCATAAGGAGAGAACATGCAAACTCCAAACAGAAAGACCCCAGGCGGGGCGCTAGGACCGTGAGGCAGAAAGAGAGAGTACTTCTTTCCAGACAAGAAACTCTTAGTTGTGGTTCTCTGTCTGAGCTGGGCGGGTTTCATAGGACGCTCCGGACATTCAGCATCTGGAGCTTTATGTGCACACGCTGTTAAAGAGCTAGCAAGCTTTTTACTTCTGCGGGGCAAGGAGACGGAGAGGAGGGACAAAGTACCTGCCTGTCACCGGAGATCATAATGAAGAAAACCAGGGAAGTTATCCTGAAGGACTTGTCTGATTGGGAGGAAAACTTGATTGGAATGTAAACACGGACCATCGATCTCTAATCAGGAGGTAATATATTAGATTTAGTGGTTTGTTTGGTAATTGTAATTGTACACATTCTTGTATAGAGAGTGTAAAAGTTCCCCCCTTTCCCCTTGCCTGTCTTTACTTTGATGCCAGTTTGTGACTCATCACTACTGTTGCATTCAGAAGTTTTACATATATATATATATATATATATATATATTATTATTATTATTATTTTTATGGGCAGATATAAGCTGATTCAGTCCAAACATTTTGGTCAAATGATGGTCAAAAATTCAATGATGCATGTCTCTATGAGGTTTCCTTACAGTCTCTGGTCTTAAACATCCCCTCAGACAGTTTGTTAGAGGGAGTCCTCCACTTCAGTAGTATGTAGTTTCCCTCTTACATGCTTACAATATCTGTGAAAAGATTTATTTGCCTTAAAATTCTTTCCGCAAAATTGCATCCCAGTGTCCAGGCTCCAAGTTAGTGCTGCAGTCCAAAAAACCATTGCTCTCCCTCCATCTCGCCTCTGGTTATATGTTATTACTTTTGCACAGGGACATCTTCTGGATCATTTTCCTGTGGTTTTCATCAGAATGAGCCTCTGAACCCTTAGGAAGAGCTGTGTTTTTGGTTTAGAGCCTGAAAATTCTGTCTTAAGAATCAAATAATGTGTTTCAACACCAAAACAGGCTCAGAAGATGCACTTATTGCATGGTTTAACATCCCAAAATCACTTAGGTTACATCTCTCATACCACAGCCTGGTTAATAGCAGTTGATATTTTGTCTTTTTTATTGTTTTAAACTACAGGTTTATGTCATAATTTGCCACTCCTTCATCAGCCAATTTACCACTTGAGATCTTCTGTAGCTGGTGTTAACTGTCTGCCACAGCTGTCATGTATCTAACATGTCAACATGGAAGAGAATTTGTACCTTCCCTGCTTACAGAAGCTCCTTTTTGTAACTCTACCTCCTTTGTAGTGTTGTATGAGATGGCACATAGGTGTGTGGACAGGCCCCACCCTGTCTTTTGTTAGGAATAATGCTCTGTTTTGCTGCCATGTCTCAACTTGCTTTTTTTTTTTCACTTTTTACACACCTGCTCTCTTCGTGCCATGAGTGCCTCTGGGTCCACAGCCTTTAAAGGGGATCAAGTATCTCCTTGTTGCTGCTAATCTGCCCTGAAAGCCCCACGTACACTGTGAAGTAGTTAATGTTTGATGGAAAACAACTTCATACCTCTGAGCTTTGACAAATATTTGACTGGAGGGCTTTTATTGTACCCTCCCAACCTCTTATTCACCTATTCAGTCTACTCTAATGCAAAATCTCTATCTTGTGGATCATTTGAAGGAAACAAAATCCTGGTGTTTTTTTTTTTGTGTTTCAAGTAATCACAAACTGTGTGTCTTTTCCCTCTAGACCACTGACCACACAACTTTGTTCTGGCTTTACAGTTATGTCTAAGGCCACTTTGTTTCCTGTATGATTGAACTTTTCCTGTGACTTTTTGTACCAAACACACTTTAAAATGCATGTTTGTTTCCGCCAGACTGAAATCCTATTTTTGTGGTAATCTATATTATAGGAACAAGAGGTTCATTGTTGCCTCACCACACCAGAAGAAACTCAGGCCTGCATTGCAACATTAGATTTTGCAAGCTGACCTCACTTGCATAGGCGCTGTGATTTACAATCAACAATAAACTGTGAGAGAGTCCAGATTTACAAGGGATTAGAGTTTGTGTGCTTGTCAGACAGCTTGTTTGGATATATTTTCCACTGTTGATTTCTTGAAAAACATGTAGGAATTCATGCAATCTCTCAAGGATAAGTTGGTAAGCTGTTCCTCTCACGTGTGTGATTATTTTCTGTGTCGTTGCAGTGTTTTCCGTCACCAGGATGACGCCACATGAGAGCTCCCTCCTGACTCACCTGCTCCTGCTCCTCCAGCTCTTCCTCCCCCTCACCCTGTCCTTTCTGCACCCTCCTCACCCCCCACCGGTCCACGTCCCCACACTAGTACCTCACACACCGAGGCCTCTCACCCGCTCCCACTTCAGCGCTCAGACTCAGCTGGACTTCACCACTCACTGCAACTCCAGTTGCTTTCACAGAGGAGAGCAGGATGAGCAGCTGACTGAGAAACTGGCTTTCGAGACGCTGTACGCTGACGGCTCTCGCACTCTCACTACTGTAGATGTGGAGGGTGAGGATGAGTTTGAGAGTGATGACCGTCTCTTTGCTCACCCTTCACCCAGGAGAGGGCCCAGAGTGAAGCCCAGACACAAGCGTGTGAGGCGGCAGATCTATGGAGCAGACGGCCGTTTTAACATTCAGGGCGACAACTTCCTGTTGGATTACCCTTTCTCCACAGCCGTGCGGATCTCCACCGGCTGCACCGGCGTTCTTGTGTCTCAGCAGCACGTCCTCACAGCTGCCCACTGTGTGCATGACGGGAAGGATTATGTGAAGGGGGCGAGGAAGCTCAGGGTGGGCTTCCTGATCCCTCCATCTATCAATGGCACAAAAGCCAACCTCATTTCGGCCAAGAAGCCTCTGGTCCGCTGGGTGAGGGTGAAACGTACACGTGTACCAAAGGGCTGGATCCAGGGCCCTCAGGAGGTCAGCATGGACTTTGATTATGCCCTGCTGGAGCTGCGGTGGCCTCACCGACGTCCCTTCATGCGTCTCTCTGTGGCTCCCTCCTCTGATGACCTGGCAGGGAATCGCATCCACTTCTCTGGTTTTGATAGCGACAGACCTGGGGAGCTGGTGTACAGATTTTGTCCTGTGGAAGAAGAGTCCAGTGACCTGATATACCAGCACTGTGATGCCCGACCGGGAGCCAGCGGCTCTGGAGTTTATGGAAGAGTATGGGACAACAGTTTAGAGCGCTGGGAAAGGAAGGTCATCGGCATTTTCTCTGGACACCAGTGGCTGGAGATAGATGGAGAGAACCGGGATTACAATGTGGCTGTGCGCATCACTCCTCTGAAGTTTGCTCAAATCTGTTACTGGGTGCACGGTAACCGGCTGGACTGTGTCCAGGACTGAGAGGGATAGGAGTAGGACAAAAGGAGGTTTTGAAAGCAGAGCAAGAAAAACACAAGAAAGCACTGCAAAAATAGAGTGAAACGTCTTTATTTCACTTAAAGAAAGAAGAGTGAAACTGGATTAAATCCATACAAAATATCATCCTTCTGTGGTAGACCAGGAAAGCAGATCTACTCAGTTACTTTCTGATCTAGTTCCCCTTCATCGAGTTATTCCTCTTGTGTGTTTAATTAGCTGTCTGTAATCTCTGAGCCTATTAAACAATCTGCCTGTGAGATCATCACCACGGCATCTTTTAATAAGTTTTTACTCACAGTCAGTGTTTCCACAGTATTAACATAAACCACTTTTTACAAGAGAGAGAAAAAAAAAGGTTTTCCTTGTGTGTGTGGTGTGTGTCAGTAACAGCACATTATTTTCCTACTGTGGATTATCTACTGAGGACATTTTTCTTTCTTTTCATCTTTTCTCTACTTTTTAGGGGAAATGGTTTGGTATTTTGATAGCTCCTCATGGATCATTAAGCTTCATCTGCCACGATCCACATTCTCCTAGATACACAGCTCTAGAGTGCACAGAATAAAGAACTGACAATAGTTAACGGACACCACTGATGCCTAACATTTCAGCAGACAGCTTGCTCTTCACAGTGTGGACTGGAGAGACAGAGTGTTAATTTTATTTTTTAAAAGAATGCTTGATATATTTTAATAAACAGAGATTTATAAGTGCTTGTGTCTTTGTGTCTGGTTTGAGGAGTGGTGTTGGGGTGACCTCCTGTGGTCATAATGATACTGCAGCATCAATGGACCTGAACAGCAGTGATGTGATTCACCTTGGTTTAAACTGAATTTAGAGCTGAATTAATTGATTAGTCAATTGACAAGAAATGAATCTGCAAAAATTTGTCATTTTTTCACCTAAGAATTACCTGGTTCCTGTAAATATTGTCATTTCAGCTACCATGATTGTAAACTGTCCATCTTTGGGCTTTAAACAGTTCATTGGACAAATGAAATGTTCAAATATTTCAACTTGGAATTTAGGACATTTTATAGACCAAACAATGAAAATTATTAATTATAGCCCTAACTGAATTGGATGAGCACATTTGTTATTGAACCATTTGTGAATTAAGGTTCTGAAAATGTAAAAGTTTACAATTAGAACAATCCACCATCACCACCACCGTTATATTTAAATGACAATCTGATGTGTGACAGATGACCAAAACCTGAAATTAAAGAGTATGTCAACAGCTAGTGTTTTTACAAAGCAGAGGTAAAAAAAAAAAAAAAAGTGGGAAAAAAAAAAAAAGTGGGAAAAAAAAAGAGCAGAACAAGTCAGTAGTTTAGTGCTTTTTATTAGAGATAAGGAGACGATACAAAACATCCACCATTCAATATCAGTCTTAACTCTGACCGCCGGTCTTTCATATACACATCGCTCCCCATCAGACCTTCATCATAACACCAATGTTTTTAAATTGAGGAGATCCTGGTTTTAACACGTACAAGGAATGTTCTGTTTACTACATCAAATGCCATAGTTTTCTGACCCAGAACTGGAAATAAAAAGGAATCACTCAAGTTTTGGAATTTGCATGTTCAAGAAGAAAAAACAATGGAATAACAAAACAAAACAAAAAAAAAAAAAAAAAGGAAAAAAAAGAAGAAAAATATATATATTTAACCGTGTTCCCCCAGAGAAAGTTTTGATACATCTTGTGCAATCAAGAGTGAATTAGTTCATACTACACCTAGTCTCAACTACACACACTTACAAAACTTAATTAGAAGTTTGGCAAAAAAAAAAAAAAAAAAATGTAGTTGGAACGATTATTTGTCAGGATTCAGTGGTTGGAAAACTAAAGGTTGTTGCCTGTCCCTTTCTCTGCAATTTTTCAAATGGAACCCAGAAAGAAGAAAATCCTGTCCTTAAGCATGAACAATATGTGTATTTATCATCATCATCCTCCTTCCTCAGTTGTATCTTATGTTTTTCCTTTGTGTGTGTTTTGTTCATATCCTTTATGTTGCTTGAACTGGAATGACAGTCTGAATTTGTGGAATTTCTTTTTTTTTTCTCTGTAACTGTCACTTGACCCCAAACCCACCCACAATATCCCTCCCCAAGAAAGTCCCGCAAATGGTGCTGGTTCTGCTTTTGCCCTTCTCCAAACCACACTGGAATGAACAGCTAAACCCAACAGATGTGTCTGAAAGGCCTCGATCGAAGCCGTAGGAGTGGGGGTAATATTTATATAGGGGATCCTTCCAGGCTGACTACTGATGAGCCACCAAGCTTTTCTGCCAGGGTGTGCCGGTCTTTGAGGTCATCCAAACCGTTCACCTGCCACTCGTGCTTAATACCTGAGAGGGGTGGGGGAGACAAAGACAGCAGTCTGAATTACACACTGATAAGAGTTTTGTCTATATAGACCATCAGGTAAGCTTAAAAAAAAAAAAGAAAAAAAAGTGCATTTTCCAAAATGAGCAAGCCTTTTCAGGTACATGTCTATTGACCAAAATGTTGTTTAATGTTAAATGGCCGATATGGATGAAAATGACAATGTATATCACCATATAGTACATTTTCTGGAAAATCAAGCAAGAGACTATTTATGGATAAAATATTTGGCTCATCCAGCAAATAGTATCTTACGTATAAAGGCACTTAATTCATGTCAATGCAAAATTCCTGTAATGTTTTGTAGAAATGGGAGAATGTTAAATTTTCATTCTTAACACTTTCTGGTGAAGAACAGCATTAGCAGTGAGACAAATGAGAAGCACAAGTGCAGCTTGAAAGCTTGTAGGTCCCACTTGGTCAAAATTAACAATTACTTAATGGGATGTGGCCACTGCCAACAGGCTGACTAGCAGCAAGAGATGTACATGTATAATAGAGACAAACAGTCAAGAAAAATCATTCTGACTACTTTGTAATTTGCAGACATAGGGCCTGATTTACTAAAGCTTTGCGTGCATAAAAACGTGCGCAAACGCGACAGCACGCGCAAACACATTCTGATGCAGATCTACCACCCGGGCGCACCGAGTATTGCGCCTGTCAGTCGGGCAAAATAACATGCGCTATCCATTTTGCGTTTCTGCCTTCATAAATATGCAATATAGGCGTGCCTGCCAGAACGCGATGAACGTGATTTACCAAACCTGAAACTAATTGCGCTGATTATTTTTGCGTCTATATTTAGCACGTTTGAAAGTCAAGTCTTAGGCTACCTGGCACAGCTGTGCGCACAGATGGCTGTGGTCATTGTTGCAAGGAGGCGGCGTAGGCACGACAGGCAACGGAGAGAACGCATCTTTTCTGTTCGTGTCACTCTTTTTGGAATGGCAGAAAAAAAAATAATCGAGACATGTCGGTTATCCGGCGATGCCATTTTGGAGCTTCTCCGTGAAGTAGGAGCTGATTTGGATCCAGTCACAAGGAGGAGTCATGCAGTGCCTGCTATGAAACTCAGAAATGTGCTTGTTTGACTCTTGTACCAGCACCTCCAATTCCGTGGCTTCAAATTTGCTTTTGCGCTTCCGTTGGGTCTGCTCGTTTGCATTCGCCATGGTGAACACCCTTAACTCGCGCAAAGTCCTCATTTAAATAGGGTGGGCTCAATCACTTTTGCACCTGTAGTCAATTGCGCTGTTAATCTAAGTAAATCACCCGCAAGCCCCAAACAGGCAGCGCGTGCAATCTATCCGTGTGCGCATGCAATTTAGCGCTCTTTATTTGGGATCTTAGTAAATCAGGCCCATAATGTTTAGAATGAGATATTATGAGATTAGGATATTTAAAATAAGTTAAAAGAATAAAAATGATTCCCCATTAATACTAATATCTTTCCTAGTAATCATTTAAATTCTTACCAAAAAAAAGTACAAAACGAAACAATAAATAAACTCTACTGAAACATAGGTGGATTAGTTCAGGTTTAGAGTTGTATTGAGCATTTTGAAGTTAATGTATAAGAGCAGAATAACGTTTACGCTACGCTATTAGACTGAGGATGGTTAAGCAAAATGTTATGATTATGCATTTAGTGATTTTAAAAAAAACAGTATTCATTTTTTTGCCCACTTGGGGGCAGAAGAATAAACTGTTTACACAACACAGACATTTACCATCCCATTAGGTTGATATAATAATGGCCTGTTACACGTCCAAGAGATATGAAGCGACATTTAAGTTAATATGAAGCCATTTGTCTAACCACCTGATAAATATGAGTCTCTCATTTTAGCTCAGAGTTGATAAATCTTGAGGAAAATGTCTAGCTCTTTAGCTGCTAAATGCTCTACTATGTTCACAAGCTGGTTTTCAACTTTACCTGCCAGACAATGTACAGTAGATTAATCAGATTTTTCACCTCACTATGAGAGCAGTGAGAGTGAACAAAACAATAAGTGGCAGGGTGTAAAGCCAAAACAATAAGCTGAAAGACGCCTAGATGCTAGTTGAGGGGAAGTGCATAGTCAGGTGTTCATTTTCTGTGGGGTTGTCACTAACCACATTTGACCCAGTGTCAATACAAGGACAATTGATTAGGGCAGCTTTAAGTCTGACTCACCTTCAAATTTCCTCTTGATAGCATCTTTTGAGCTGGCATAGATCATCTTGCTCTTCAAGGGGGCACTATCTGGAGCCCTGTGAGAGGGGAAAAAAATATTAAAGCCAAATGTTGTCTTAATGAAGATCATAAACCCTATAATGTGTGATAATGGCTGCACTCACCAGAAGATGAAGACCAGGTCCTCCTTCTTTGTTTCTTTGGTCTCATAGGTTGCGTCATACAGGGCGTAGCGGCAGTCGTCTGGGGGCAGCATCTTCACAAAGTGCTGGTATGGATCCTGGACTGTGGTTCCCAAGTCACCCAGCAGGATCTCTTTGCCATCATCCAGAACGATGTTCTTGAGGTCTTTGCTCAGACAGAACAGAATGGCCTTCTTCCTCTTCCTCTTCTCATCCTCGTTTGCCTGAGCCTTGCGCACCTTCATGTCATTAAAGACTGCGATAACTTCATCGGTCACTTTCACACCGGAGGCCTGTGGAGAGAACGGTATGTTGACTCAGAGTCCAATATATTCATAGTTTAACATGGCAGCTGCCATTACTGCAAATATAGTAGTAGAGTATACTACCCACCATAACCCTAACAATAAAAAACAAATGTATTTGTAATGACTTTTTGATCTAGTAGAAAATGCATTGCTATAACTTGGAATGCTTTTCCCTATCTTTGGACTAATTTGGGAAATATAATCATGATCCAAGGATAAAATGTTTAAAATGTAAATGAACACTTAATGATGTTAAGTTCCAATGTAGAGTTGAAAGATTGGTTGATTAATCAATAGGTGCTGGTTAATTTTTTTAATCCATTTTGATTATCAATCATTTTAAGTCAAAGTCTTGGCATCAAAAATTCACCAGTTGCAGCTTTTCAAATGTGAGTTAGGGCTACAACTACCGTTTACTTTCATTACTGATTAATCTTCCAATTATGTTTTCAATTAATAGATTCATTGTTTCATCTATAAAATGACAGACTAGAGAAAAATGCCTGTTAAAATTGGTGACCAAGGGGACAGCTTAACATGTATAGTTTTGTCTCGATCAACAGTTCAAAAGATATGTTTTAATATCATGAATGAATAAAAGAATCATATCCTCAATATTTGAGAAGCTAGAGAGTGAATGTGACATTTTCCTTTAAAAAACAAAAAACAAAAAACAAGTATTTAATTATCAAAATAGTTGCCAATTAGTTTTCTCCTGATCAACTTATCTTTCCAGCTCTAATGTTTAACTTTGCTGGTGTTCTTATTCATCCATCTTTGGTTTTTAAACTGTTGGACAAAACAAACACTTCAAATATGGCAACTTGGGCTTTAGGAAATTGTTACAGGTATTTATTGCTATTTTCAGACCATTGATGGACCAAATGATTAATCTAAAAAATAAAAAATAAAAAATCGACAGACTAACTGATAAAGAAAATAACTGGTAGTTGCAGCTCTACTCTACGAAACAAGACAGCACTTGCCATCATTTTCCTACAGGCCAGAAGTGAGGACACGAGTACAGTAAATACAGACATTATGAAAATGAAGAGGGTCTGAGAGGGTGGCATGTGACTATCACACACACAGCAAGAATGCTTCTACAAGGACAACTGATAAAAAGGTTTGAAACCAAAAAGGTGTGGCCGTGACAAGCTGTTGGTCATGGTGTTAAAAATTGTGTAATGCAATCTGAAAATTATTAACTGCCAGCACAGTTGGTGCAAATGAAATCAACAATGATGATTCAGTCACTACAGCCTTTTAATTCCATTTATTATGTATGAGATCAGACAGTAAGAGTACCAAAGGAAAGAAATAAAAAATATGTGCCTAGTGTCACTTGCTCAAAGTCCATCTGTCACTGGGGCAGGACCAGTAGGTATAAAACATTATATGAGTTCTCTCTGCAAGCAGAGGGAGAAGCCATGTATCTCTGCCATAAAGATGACCATGTGGGTGAGGGTGTGGTCCGGAATTAAGCGTTTCAGAGCAGGGTTCAGTCACAGACAATGGCGCTTCTGTTGAAATATAGAATACAAGTCACATCGCCAAGTCACAGCTGCTCCATAAACTCACTCAGTCAGGTCTTCTGACTCTGTTTAAGGCAATCCATCACAGGAAAATGCAGTCTCATGAGAAGATGGAAGAAAACTGCTACCTACCAGCAATGTGTCAATGGAAAAAAGACAACAATGAAAAGGAAATAATGGGGCAGGAAAGACGGAAAGGGAACCCAACTGCCAAGCAGAACGGGCACAGTCTGTTTGCTCAGGGAGTAAAAGGCCTGTGTGAGATAACAGTGACTTTTAGAATAATAATTAACCAGCAAACAATCTTTAATCACGTCCTTAATCCACCCATCAATAGAATAAGCATTATACTCTTATTTTTCATGTTCCTTGCTTTTTCCAAAAATATTTACCAAGCTAACAAATATCAATATTCTTTCCATACTTGACACGATACATTTGTCTCACTGCTGTCTTATGGCCATATACTTTGTATTTCTCTTTTTTTTGTACCCAAACATGATTTACAACTGTTGAGTCAATCAAGTTCTTTTATGTTTCCACTTCTTTGCTTTGCCACAATTTGCCATGGGATTGTTATATTTTGTTTATTTATAAAGGCAGGCTACTATCACCATGGTGACCACTAAGCTCTCACCTCATCTAATATGAACCATGGATACTTTTCTTTACAGACGTCAACGTTAAAGTGGCTCAATACAAATCTAGTCACAGTCCAAGTCTTTAATTCCCTTACACGGAGGAACAGTTAAGATTATAGGCCTCACAAGCTATTATCATAAGGGGCATTTTCACTACCAACCACAGGCCTAACGCCTTTGTATTCAAACTCTTAAAAAAACACTGGATAGGGAAAGGGGAACTGTTCAGCAGGCAGATTTAGTTGATGTCAGGTTGTTAATGGTGCAGACTCAGCAATGAAAGACAATAGACATCACTGCTGGATGTTTAAAAAAAACTTGATGTAGAAGTTATACTACGGATATATGATCATATGAGTTAATTTTACGTGTTGTTTTAATGCCAAAAATAACGCATATTCTGCCATATCCGGTATCTCTATGCTTCACTTGTGTATGATGACTGTGTTTCAATGAATTGAGATATCCGGTAAATATTTCCTCTTGGTACTGTGCAGTAGTCTAATCGCGTGACGGGCGTTCAGGGTGTATAAACGGCTGTACAAATTAGATGCGCAACTAAAAAGATGCGCAGCACCGACCACGAAGATCCAGAGACAGCGGCCCGCTAGCTTTAGCTAACGAATCCAACACTGCCAAACGGGCGTTACATAATGGTGATAATTCTGTCATATTTGTCGCTACATGTGCGCAGATACATGGCAAAATTATCACAGTGCAAATGACAGTAAATGATATCCGAGTGCAGATCCATTATAATACGGCACCAAACAAAATGGTCTTTGCACCAAATTCAGGGTGGGGCCATGAATGCAGCACACGCACATGTGTACGCTAGCTTGCTATATAAGGCAAAACTCTGCTCAAACCGATTGTTCGTCTGTCAATTCACACATTTACTGCCACAACGCAACTCGACCATAAACCTACATTTTGCTAATTTAGTATCACTATGGGCTAAAACTTACTCGACTTAAAGCACGCAGTCAACCACAGTCTAAAATGCTGTTAGCGAGGAAGCCGCGTACAGACAAAGAACCAGGAAATCACAGCTAGCGCCAGCCATAATGGGTGTCATTTTCTGTCTTTGCTAACGTAGCTAGTTCAGCTAACAATACCATTAGCTAGACGGCCCCGAGTCGCTGCTGCACCTGCCAGCGTCGCTCCTCCGTGGAAGGACCGACGAGCTCAGGTGAAATAACAGAAACATGATGCAGTTCAAACACTGGACCCGCGTCATGACAACGATCTAACGCAGGCAGGGCCTTTTGTAAAGCGGCTTTATGTCGGTGAAACACGGACAGATGAACGAAATGGCGCCAGTTGTTTGGGATCGTCAGTCGTTTATCTGGCCTCTTATCACAATATTGAGAAAAAAATACCGCACTGTACATTCGCTGAATGTGAGGCGTATGACCTGCGGCTTCGTCGAGCTCTCTGAAAGCATTACTAGCTTTCCAGCTTCTCGCACAGCGGAGAGGCTCACCACCTAGCCCCGGTGCTAGCAGCTTCTCCTGCGGCACAGATATGTCTTGCTATGTTTGATGCTAAAACCAATACCGTAATCCACAAAATAACATAAATTGACAATGAAGCTCCCTATATATTGAAATCAAGTACATGAGACGCAGTGGAACCAGCGAGAAGACATAAAGTGCGATTAAAAAAAAAAAAAAAAAAAAAAAGGCGTTAAACCTACCATTGCTGTGGATTAGACTTGTCAGCGTCTGGGTAGAAACTGAATGGACTGTGATGGTCAACTGCCGCTCGCGCTCACACACTGGATACGCAACGTGAACGCGCCTATAGGCGCGATCCTGCTAGAGCAAGGTACACGAGCGGGAGCGCCCATTTGCAAATCACGAGCATCGGGATGTTTTTATTTGCTTGTTGGTGTTTACAGTTGATTAATGCTTTTAATCTGTGAATGTAATCTAATTAATAATTAGCTTCAGAACAGTGTTTTAAATACACAGATTAAACAGGTAATACAAATAATTTTCCGAGGTAGATCTTAACATATTATTGACCACTGTTAAACGTCACACCAATTGCCACCAGTTTGAGGGGATTAGTATTTCACTCATAATTTATTTGTCTTTTTTACTTCTTATTTTCCCAGTGATATTGGCAGTATTTATTATTTTATTGTTACAGTATGTGTTGAGAAATCAAACATACTAAACGAGTAGCGGAGAGCATTATGGGAATATATGTTTGTGTAATAGCTATTTGACTAAACCTACAAATCCCTGGTGATATCAGATATACTATATTATAAAAGTATTTAACAGTGCTTTAGTGCTTGATGTACAATGGAATTACGAACATTATGGTTGAAGCTATATTCTTTTTTTATTGTAACCTATTTTAAAAACAGGATAAATATATATATATATCCAATAGGCTATGTATGTGGGTTTCATTGTGAACAGTGTTGTAATTTGAGAATCGGTTCAAATACGTTCTATTAATTATTACACCAGTGGCGTGAGGAGTGATTAATAAGTAAAGCGGGTGTGCTGCTGCTTTGACCGACATTCAGAAGCCTGCTCTGCGCAAAGCAGTTTCGGGGTGGGAGGAAATTCTCCGCCATTCATCCCCGCCCTCCCTGCCTCCTCCTCTCCCCCCTGCCCTCCGTGCGGTTCTTGTTCAACTCACTTCCAAATATGGAAGTGAACGGCAAGCGGCGGCGGCGGCCAGTGCACGCGCCTCGCTCCCAGCGCAAGGAGGGGTCGGGCCGCGACGCTGATCACCATATAAGGAAACAAGGGACACGAAATTCGCTATAGCAGATTTTTAAACGGCAACGCATCGAGAGAGAGAGGAGAGAGAAGACACAGAGAGGTCTGTGAGGATGAGAGGCAGCGGTGCTTCAGGCGGTGGGAGGAGAGGAGCGGGACCAGAACGACACATCAAGCGGGGAGCTGAATCCACACATTTCTACAGAGGATAACATGACGCTTTAATAGACACACCTGAGGTCGATTCATACCAAGGCAGAGCTGTTTATTTCATTATTTTATTTTATTGTCTGGAGGACACCTAAAGCCTCTTGCACCACAATCCATTGTCACAACCCTACATTTAGTCTATAGATGTATAACATGTCATGCCAGTCTGCAATCACATAGAAAAATATGTTGTATGTATGTATGAACTAACATTACTGTCTACAACATGTGAGAAATCTTATACTGAAAAGTAACCAGCTTCCAAGTAAAGGTAGTGGTGTTAAAAGTACAATTTTGTGGCTGCACATTTACACTGAAAGACAATCTCTAAATGAAATGGAAGACTGACATAATTCGTATTTTTGGAAAATGAATGATGGTTTTGATCACTGCTTTCTCACACAAAGTGTCTCTAGTGGTGAACCTGCTGGTGATTCTGTGTGATTCCAGACCTCAAAAAAGCCTATGTCCTCCTCTAGTTTAACACAACCTTTATATGACTTAAAGTTTCATCCCTGGTGCCACTTTATGTAAGTAAAAACAGTTGAATGAATAGATTGAAAGGATGCACTGACAGTTTCAAGCGTTTATTCTTTATAAAACAGCATTTCTCAAGTCAAGGCCACCATACCCCTGCAAGAGATGATTACAATAGCCGTTGCTCCAATATAGCATGCATTTATTTACTTTTGGAATGAACACTGTGCAAAAAGCACCAAAGAGAGAGAAGGGTAAGTGCAATAGCATGTGCTTGTAAAACATCTTGAAGTTTCCTTCTCTTGTGGAAAAGGGACATGGAATGTGCAAAATGATGGTCAAAAACCATGGACTGAGAATTTCCAAGTCTCTCATCCTCCACATTTGTATGGTCACTTTTGGCCCTTTATTCTTCTATAGTAACATGGAATTACCGAGTGATTAAAGCACTGTCAATCAGCTTTTGTCTCCACTCTGTATTCGAGCACAGAAAATATATTAGCTGTTGAAGATCACTATGTAGAATAGCATGACAGTCAACAGGATTCTACTTTTGGTCTCAGATCACACAATCGTGTGGGATTTTCAAAGACCTGTTTAACAATACTAAATATTTGCCATTCCACTTCTCTAATCCAATGTTTCTGAAAGAACCTGCATTTTATCATATTCAGAGATGTAGGGCATGGTTGCAAATAATCAGAGTCCTTTAATCCAATACCTGATTCATTCTGAGTTGGCCTGAGATGCCCTGCTTGGCCCCACAATGGAAAAATAAAACCTAATAAATCCACTGTGTACTCCACCTTTTTAATTCTCTCTATGGCTGATTTTTGAAAAATACCTTTGATTGATTGGTTAAATGGCTGCATGTAAACAAGCCCCTAGGAAACAAGTTGGTACAAATTTGTCATTTTTCCTTTCCTTAATATTATTTAATTTTCCTATCAGTCATTTGAAGCAAAGTTTTGACCCCAGCATTCAATGCTTTCAGGCTGGACTGATCACCATGTATAATCACTATTTTACCGAAAACAAGTTTTACTCTGACAAAGTTTTAACTGTGAAAAAGTTGTAATATCCCTTTTGCTTGAAGCAAGATCAACAATGTGAACTTTATATACTGCATCAGTAGTGTTGCTCACATACTAGTGTTTTTGCACAGGTTGCTAAAAAAATTACATCAGAAAATAATTTCTCAGATGCGAACATACTAACATGACAGCATGTTAGGGATTTTTGACAACAACCAAATTTGAAAATAATCCATCCAAGTGCTGTATACTTTTTGAAAACTGAGGTGCGGGTACAAAAAGCATAGGGGGAAAGGCGCACAGTCCCATTTACTGTAGGGCTCTACTGCTTGTTTCTTTCATATTTTGGTCTATTTGAATATTCTGCTTGTTATTTGTTCCATATGTGTTCGGCAATTGCAATGATTGAGAATTTTTTTTTTTGGCATTTCTAAACTTTTAATAAAACTCTTGTTTACAGGCTATATTTTAGCTTATATTTACTGATGTCTGAAGTGACAAGGCCAAAGTATAATTCCAACACAAGTGGTCTCTTTGGCTGACTGGTTGCTAGTTTTATTATGTTGGTCGGTCAACACCTTTAAGTATTACAAAAATCTCTTATCTTTGGAGTTGGAAAGTTTTGCAGAATATAAGTTCCTATATATAATTTATCTCAAAGAATCTATTATATAGTATCAAAATCTACAAAGTCTAACATGTTTCTGTCAAGGAATAAATGGCAAAGCACTTGAAACAACTGAACTCCCATTACATGCAGCTTCCAAAATCTGCTGGGCTAAATACAAAGTGCGTATCCTCTTCTTTCAATGTAGGTAATGCTAGTTTATATCAAATATAAAGCAAATCTACAAACTTAATGGAATGTTTAAGGCCAATAAGTAAAAAAAATATAGTGACAAAGAAATATGTATAAATGTATAAGCTTTAAAGCCATTTTTAAAGATATACTGCAAAAGCTTTGTTTGAAAAGCACCTGACTACCCCTGTCTGAACAATATACAGCCACATAAGATGTATTTAGCTGAGATAGAAAAAAAGTGTTTTTTTTGTTTAAAAGTAAACATTGACTTGTCCATTTAGACCAAATGTAAAATTGTAAAATGATGGCAGTATCAATTTTTGAAGTATGGATGAGAGGAACTGGGATGGTTTAATTCCCTTCCTCAATGAATCCAGTCACCTTTATATAAGTCTGGACTTTCATAGGCAGAGTAACGTGCATAATAAGAGATGCTGGTGAATTGGCATCATATTTGTACCTTGAGCCAATGTGGTTTAGCTGCACGTTTGTTCCAGTGAGTGGCATGATAAGGCTTTAGTGCTGACTGTGTGCTTGTGTTGTGTGCTGGTTGCATTGCATCGAGATTATGAAGGTTCAGAGGTCCTCTAACTGGATTTCTTCTTGTCACCAGTGCTTGTCCCTCTCGACTTGTTCAACACAACAGTGGCCTGAAAACACAAAAAAAAGAGAATTTGTTTGACTGCGTGTTGCGTGAAGTGCATGTTGCAACATTTGCTGACTTCAGTTTTTTTATGTTGTGGTTAATTAATTGAATCCTTGCACTCTCATCTGTCATGTTTTTAACCCTGCCAGGGTGTGGTAAATCAATCCAAACCACATATCTGGTTTTGTGTAAGTAATGAACCAGCCGCTAAGGGCTGTTAGGGCTCTTAGACTCTCTGTTGATGATCCAACTCATACATTAATAATTTTGTGTGTTTTATCTAATCAAAGCTCAATCAAAAAAAAAAAAACACTAACACACAATTCATTGACTAGATGTTATGTGAAAGGGAATTGTTAAATTCATTTCGAAATGGAAGTTAGAGCATCTATATTTTCAGCAATGTAATGTATTTTTACATAACACAGAACATTTTTCTGGCAGCCTTCAAATGTGGGAACATCTACAGGCACAAGGCAAAACCACGTTTGAACTCGATGGCTCCTCCTACAGAATGGTACCGACCGGAGTAGCGGATGAAGGCCCATGTCAGCATGGCCACCATGACCACGCCCAGAGTACGTGTTTGAACTAGTTACCTGCCCAAATGTGTGGTGCATCAAGGGACTCAGATTGTGAACAAATAAGTTCATGGTTAACCTGTGATTTCAGGTAGCTATATGACTATTGGCATTTTTCTCTTGACACCAAATTCATTATTGACAAAAGATCAGATATGACCTGATCTAAGCCCAGGAACATTCTTCAGCTGTTTATAGAGTGCTGCAGGGATGATATATTTTGTAGGCCAACCTGGAAGTTAGCATCACACCATATGCTGTTTTTGTTGACCAGTTTTTGGCAGGTGTGTCAAACACTAGATTTCTTTTATTCTATGATTGTTGAATTGTGTTTGTTCTTCTTTCAAACATAATAGCACCCTCTAGTGGCTTTAATGTGTGCATGCATTGAAACAAATTTTACTGCAATGTCAAACTGAAAGCTGTGACACCCATACAGATAGAAAGACATCAGCTGACAAAAACTGGCCTCACCTGCTCCAGGACAACACCTGCAGCCTGGTCGATGGCTCCTCCTACAGAATGGTACCGACCAGAGTAGCGGATGAAGGCCCATGTCAGCATGGCCACCATGACCACGCCCAGAGTACAGTCACACACCAAGGCGAAGGTAGATAGGCCAACAAAGAGCAACACGCCTGACAGAACGTAGAGGAGGCACACCAGGACAAACAGCACTGCAGGTGTCCGGAAGGCGCTGAAGAGATTTTTTGACTTTTACAACAAAGAGAAAAAAGATGATGGTTAGGAACAATCCTGACATCATGTCATTGCAAAAAACACCCATGTGTATCAAGTACTTGTGTTTAAGATTCAGATGTTTAACTCTTAACCTTTAATAATTAAATATTATAAAGAAAATTGTAAATTAAATAGACGCAGTTTAAATGTTATGTTTTCAGAATAGTCCTTTACCTCATTGTGCTTGCTGAAAGACTGCCACATTTCCTCCAGCTCCTTTTCCAGCTGTGCTTGGTAACGATCACAAAACTCCTGTCCACCCATCTTCTTTGTGGACGAGAAGGCATGGAGAGCCTCTCGGAAGTAAAATTGATGCTTTTCCTCCAGAGAGTCAGGAGACACATAAGGCAGGTCTCCCCCACACACCTTAGAAAAGAAAAACAAAGAGAAAAGAGGGTTAAAGCAGGGAACACACATTATGACTTATGATGTGATTAGGATGTGGTGACTGATCGGACCAAGATGTACTAGGGTCTGTTGACAGTTTTGGCAGATAACATCATATAGCGTGATATAGAAAGATTCTAATCTCAGATCTTCAAATGAAGTTGCTGCAAGTTGTTCTCAAAAAGTTTTTTTTTTTTTTTTTTTTAAAACATGTTTGAGTTAGAGTTGAGTTTGATTTGTGTGTTGCCTGAGGAAGACATACTGATAAATAGGCAAAAGAAAAAGAATGGCAAGCAAATATGTTTGTGATGTGTACTAGACAACTGAAATGGAGGATCCCACCCAAACTCCCAAATTTTTTTTCCTCCTCTTTTTGGCCTTTTCAGCTCAAATGTCACAGCATATAAAAATGCAAATTGCTGGTTGCTGTCCATATTTCTTTTGGTTCAAGAACATTTGGTGTTATCGTGGAATTTACAGGGTTGTCCATCACCAGATCATTACTGATCTGTCATTCAGTGTGGTGTCTAGTATATTTACTCAGTTGAAAGATTTATGCCCGCTCCTGACAGACAAAAAAAATCTGGTGGAGACAATGTTTATGTGGTTTGTCCCAAGCTTTGAGAAAGAAAGATTGTACTCATTCCTTGTTAACATATTATGTTAAGATAATCCATCAATTCTATATTGATTAAAGAAGAAACAAACACATGCTTATGATGAGTAAAGAGTGTCTGATGCATCGTCTTTCACATCCAAGTGAACTCACCTTCTCCATGTTCTTGTAATACTGATCTTTGGCTGTTGCCACAGCTGCCAGGTTGTTGGCCTCTGCTGTAGCCTAGTGAGACAAACAGGGATATGTTAAATCAATCAATATTACTCCAGCTCCTAGTTGACAGCTTGAGCAGCTTGTTCACATTTATGTTAATCCTACACATACCATGAGCATAGTCTTTGGCTGTGGCAAGTCTTCTCCCTGGTAAATCTTGATGTAAGCCTGGTATGACAAAAATGAAACAATGTCAGATATAATGTAAAAAAAACTGATCAAAGGTCAGCAGGACTGACTGATTATACCTTGAAGAACTCAAGCAGGCCCATGCAGGTGACTTTGTTTCCATTTATTTCTTTCTCAGCCAGACGATCTGGATGCAGCAGTTTAGGAATCAGACTCGCCAGCTGTTCTTTGAAATCTGGGGCCACATCTGACACAGTAAATATAACAACAGTCAGAACAACACTCAGTGTATTTGACATTCTGCTAAATACCAAGCTTAAACAAAGTACAACGGCATGGAAAACGGGGGATTTTACCACTAAGTTGTCCCTGAAATGCAGGGCTGGTGGCAACCTTCAACCCAGGGTGTGGTAACAAGAAGCAGGAAATTTTGGTGAAGCATGAATGGATGTGCTCCCTCACTGTTTGCAGCTCCTCGTGTTGGGCCTCCTTAACCTTTGAAAAACAATACATAGCAAGATGAAATCCCAAACTCCGAACACAGAATTTAAGATAACTGTATGTGCAGTTCTTTATTTGTATTTAGCTGAAGTCCAAGTATATTAATCATACTCTGTCATATCAATAAGGCATCAGTGGTACCTGTAACCGTTTATCGAGGAATTCATTCCCTCCTTTAAACCCGTAGGTGTATTCATAGGGAAAGCTCCAATCCCTGATCAGAAACATCAAAGACTGTAGGAGGAATGGAGAGATGTTAAATAAAAAATTATGAAACAGAGAAACAAAAACAATCAGATACATGCCCATCATCAGCAAAAGGTTTCTCCTACCTGGAAGGGTTTCTGAAAGATTTCATCCATAGCAAGACGACCATACTCCGTGAACAGCTGTGAGGAGGAGGCAACCATTTTGCAAAATTAATAACGAGATGCAAAAATCCCCCCCAAAAAGCTTTAAGATCTTTATATTTCACATCATGTGTCTTAAAAATTAAGAGTAAATCATATGGCTGAAAATAAACGTACTCCTAGGTGGAAATTTTCAAACATTATTCACTAGCACATCAAAATACCTGCAGACATCATCACGTTAACTCTTGCTAATGTAAACAGACCTGTAGCTGCTGCAGATCGTCCTCTTGAATGTTCTGTGACAGATTGTAGATCTACAAAATAGAAACTAATTAAGGATACAGTACAAGAATATTGAGAACATGTTTAATCAGTGACAATCAGAGGAGACCAGTCACCTGCATTGAGCTGGTCATGGTGCTGAGGGCAAAGATGGTGGCACAGTCCTTCACGGTGGACTGATTATCAAATGCTCCTTGAGTGTCCATCAACACCACAGCCACCTACAGCAGCAGAGAGACAAAACATGCAACATGATGCCTTTGGTTTCAATATGAATGTTATACTCCTTTTTCTGTCTTTTTAACAGCTGTTTTTTAATAGGATATATCCTTCAGATTACAAACAATTAAAAAGTGAAAGAACAGGGTAAATTACAGGACTAATTATGGCTTATGTAGAGCTACAAATAGTGTATGGCAGTGTTACTACTACTACTTCTTCAACTGTAGCAAGAACAAACTATTCTCTTGAATAGGGTAGAACTAACGATTGTTTTCATTGTAAATCATTTTTCCAATTTATCAATTAATTGTTAAGTGTATAAAATATCAGAAAAATAATAGATACTAAAAACTATAGATAATAAAAACTTTGGATGAATTTCCTGGAACCCAAGGTAAAATCATCAAATTACTTGGAATAATCCAAAACAGATTAAATCTACAGTAACAAAAACAAAAAAAAGCAAATCCTCACATTTAAGAAGCTAGATCCAGAGAATGTTTGGCATTTTTTTGCTTGATCAAAACCTTAAATATAATTAATCAATTTTTCAAAATTATTGTTGATTAATATTCTGTGAAAATTCAAAGGGTAAAAATGTTAATAAGAGAATAGCAGCTGTATGCTGAAGGGAAAAAATTGTTAATGGTCTCATCAGGAACTTTTATAGAAATGTAATGATATAATCAACTATTAAATTCTTTTTCAGTAAAGAGTGCTTTGTCTGTTGACACACATAATACACAATACATAAATAAATAATTAAATAAAACGTTGGAGTACCTCTGTACCATCACTCTTTTCGACGAGGAAAACTTCACTCCACAGCTGGATGCCCGTTGTCTCTGGTTCCGAACCACCTCTCCAAGAAAATCCAGTCAGCGGCTCATCATCCTGACCCAGCCAGTCTTCATCCCCCTGCAGAGCACAAATTACACCTTCAAAACTTGTCAGGGGCAGGCTGAGTGTTTTCAGTGAAACTCAAGTGTATGTACATCTTGAGGCTTATTCAAATTTCATGTATTGTCATGTACTTCCAAGAATACAGCAGCAGCAGCAGCAGCAGGCATTTTACGCTGAACTGTAAATGGAAATTCCCATTGTTCTACATATTTTACAACACAAAAATATACATAATCCAGTGTAGACCTGTCAGGTCAGAATGATCTCCTCTGTTAGTTCTTTTATTTCACTGCATTTTTTAGTTGACAGAAAAATTAATGAGGTATCCCAAGTTCAGCCATTTCAGGAAAGATAACAGAGTTAAAATCGATGAGATTTATCAATTAGCAAAACACAGCAAATGTAATGCTAAGATTAAAGTTAGTTTAGAGTGAAGTTAGTTAAGAGGGCTTTCACACAGCCTCCACCCCTTAACAAAAGGTAATGATTCTTTCTCTTAATTCTCTGTTCAGTAAACTGGCTAGTTCACATGTTAAATCAGGGATGGCTATTCACGTTGTATGACTGCTTCACGCCAACCATGCACTATTAATCTTCCAGGTTCCTTTAACACAAGAGGGGGAATTAGTCAGTATCACCTGCCGTGACTTCCCCTAATCTCTTCTTATAATAGAATGTTATTCTTTAAATCATAACTCTATTAACAAAACAGTTGCAGATTAATTATCTGTTGATTAACTGGCTCATTTAAGCTCTAGTCATACATACATACATACATAACATTTCAGCATTAATTTTCGGTTTTGGCCTCTTGAGTAAGGTAGACAGATATAATGTATGGAGAAGTGAGACAAAGATCGTGTTACTGTTAAGATCATGAGACTCACCTTTCTGTACATGTAACGGAGCATGAAATCAAGCAGGAAGCTCTTTCCCTTTCTGAAGGCTCCAGCCACTGAAAGCACCACCACATGTTTGTCTCGGACCTCAGGAGCCAACAGAACCTTAGCCAAAGCCTCCGTGTTCAACTCAAAGGAGTGATCCTCCTTACACACTGTGACAATCTGAACTGCGCCTGGTTCACCCCTCATCCTTCAGAGGTAATAGTCGCTGTGGAAATCAAACACAAAAACACCAGGTTGATATTAGTACTGGGGCAATTTTAGAGTTGTAACTAATTTATTTGTACTACTTGGTTTATCTGTGGATTCATTATGTAGTCAATAACTGACTAAAGTGACAATTAAAAGTCCCCAAACAAATACTAATTTACAATGATAGAAAAGTAAAGTAGTAATAGTAGTAATAGTGAATCCTTGACATTTCGTCTTGATAAATCACTAACAATTAATTGGTTATAAAATTAAAAGAAAAAGTTCAGCACTAAATGATTCCCCTAAACGTCCCTTCTAGTCTGCAATAGAGAATTATTCAATTCAAATTTTGCCAATCGCTTAAATACTTACTGATATTTACCAAACACAACAAAGGTGCTTGCTTTTCTGTATTTAAAGTTATCATACAAAGTTTTGTTATTACATTATAAGAACTTTTTCTTCTTTCATTTTTTGTGTTAGCTGGTCACGAGCTATTTGAAGACATAATAGAGTTATTAATTATTAAACTAATGAAAAATATTAATTCTGATCAACTGTGACACATGGAATTAGGGTTGCAACTAAAAATGATTTTCATTATTGATTACTATGCCAATAATGTTCTTGATTAATTGTTTTGTCTATAAAATGTCAGAAAGAAATTCCTGTTACAATTTCCCACAGCACAAGGTGACGCCTTCAGATGTCTTGTTTTGTCTGACCAACAGTCCAAAACTGAAAGATATACAGTTTACAATCATATAGGGCAAAGAAAATAATCAAATCCTCACATTTGAGATGGTGTAATCAGCAAATGTTTGGCATTGTTTTTGCCTTTTTTGAATGACTGAAATGATAGTTTGATACTCACAATAGTTAATTAGTTTTCTGTTGAGCAACTAACTGTTGCAGTTTGGCATGAAATGTGTCTTTTTTTGCTGATCACCAGAATGGAAATCATCTAACAAAAAATTTGGTCAAAAGAAAACTATGGAAAAATAATCAGTAAATTAATCAATAATGACAACAGCCATTAGTTGTAAGCCTTAAGGCCTTAAGGAAAGATCACTCCGCTGAACCATGGAACTGATTTTCTTTCCAGCTTCACTAAGATACATTATTTGGGTGATAATTACAGTGAAGTCTGTTTACCCACTTGCTTAAATACAATTTCTGTAGGCCTGTGCATACTGAACAATCAGACATGCACTGATCCTTCCATGAGAAACAATATTTAGCTCTGTGTAAAGCTGACTGTGGGATGCTCTTATGGGTGTCATGCTGCTTTGCCTCCAGCAAATAGATTCTGAATGCTCTCTGATACCCTGCTCATCTTAGCTGTTTCAAAGGACTTCATTGTTGCTGCTGTCTGAGGAGGATGCCCTCTCCCGTGATGAGTAACACAGTGAGTTGCTTTCATAACAGCTTAAGTGTGATTATAATACATAAATCTCTCTCTCTCCTCTCAGTAAAAACTCAACACCTCAGAGGTGTGGCTTTCAGGAAGGTAGCGTACCAAGCATTTTTCTGCCGTGAGTGTCAAAGACCTGGTTGAGCAGCTATGACAGCAAACCAAACTTTTTAATCTGCCTGCACTTTGTTATGAACAAGTACCGCAAGAGATAAACTAGACTCTACAGTACCTACACTACCATAATTTACATCAATGGGTCTTAGCAGCAGCCACCTATCGCTGCATCGGTGTTGGCTACGATGGCAGCACTGGTACCAGGACAGCTAATCTAAGTAGCTCTCTAACGCATTGTATTGATGTATTTGAAAAGCTAAAAAGCTAACTTCGACAGCTAAAGCCCATAACTATTGACATTCACAACTTAATAGCTAACAGCCTTGTATGTCCGCATGTACTCAAATAAAAACAGTAAAAAAAAAACCCAAATATGTATACGTCGTTAGCTGCAGAAGATGATTATCCCCGAATAAACTTGAAAATAGCTTCTCTCGTTGTGTTAGCTGCTGTTTCACAATGTAATTTTACCTGTTGTGTCTTCAAACGGCTTCAACACAATCTCATGAGAGTTGACAAACGACTGAAACCTAACTTTTATACACTGGCATGAAAACAACCGTGAGAACTTTTTTCCTACACGAAACTCATACACTTCCGTTTTCAGCCCGCGCAGTGCCTTCAGGGAAATGTAGTTTCATTGGGATTCCTTCTGGTACTTAAGCCTATCTATGAACTACGTTACCCGGTGTTCCAAATATAGTGCGTCATAGCTGTGGGAGATGTGGTTTTTGATGTGAACTTACGAATGCGGAACTACCGACCAGGTAATGTAAAACAGGAGTTTTGCGTATACAAATCATATCTGAGAGATTTCCGCGGATGAAATCCGTAGCTTAGCAACATGTTTTTGTTTGTGGACATTCATGTAAATATCTAGCAGATTGTACTCGATCCTATAGACTGTGAATGTTACGCCATCTAATGGTGAAATTCACATAAACAGCAACAACATTCAGTGGGCTGAAAAACCTACATGCAAGACACCTAGACTGTTTGCATCTGTTTGTGGTTATGTTTTTCGTTAGTTATTTTTGCCTCTTTTTGTGAACTTTCCAATAAGAACTGCAGGAAAACTAGTGGTCTGGCCCAGGCGTCTCCTGACCTTATGTGGCCTAACACTGTAGTAAACTGCAATGCTATCAAAATGAAACTGGTATGTTGTCTAAACATAAAATCAGGCGATTTTAATTCACAATAACAGCATGACAGATTTTATTTGTTAGATTACAAAATCTATAGCATTTTAAAATACATACAATTTACAAACAGATATTCAGTGTATCCTGAAATATAAGATGGTTTAAATGGCAGTGAGTTCATCTTACATTTTAACTCAAAATTCCAATCACACTATTCCTGATTGAAGGCAGCTTAGCTTAGCTTACAAGATCATATCCAGGTTTTCCATTTAAAAGATAACTAAAGACATTCAGGGCTCAGTAACATAACATCATGTACATAAAATCAACTGTAGCGAACATGATCTGAAGAATGACAATGGGTGTGAAGAAATTACTTAGATATAAAATTGGAAGTACTTATTGTAACTGTGTAGTGCTTTCCCACTTTTTGAGTACAATCTACAATTGGAACTACATTATAAATAAAGTATTTTTTGATAAGTATTACACACAACTACTATTAGAAAGACAGCATTTTTCAGAACAATAACAATGTTGTTAAGGGGCAAGATATTCAACTTAAGGTTGTTTTAAAAGATTTTTTTTCTCCCACAAAGTGGCAAGAAAACATTCTTATAAAGAAAAGGTGGTAACCACTTAGAAGAATTGGAGAAGAGTTGGTTGGTAAGACATATTCATATTGAAACGATAGTAGTGTGGATATGAGTCAGTGTACTGCTCAATGTATTTCTCCCAAGAGCTACATTTGTACTTCCTTGTGTAGGTTCCAACGCTTTATAAATCCTACTTACTTGAGTCGGAATGAAGCACTCCTTCCACCCCTGAGAATGAACTTGATCTGTTTAAAATCACAGTGGAAACCCTAAAAACTTATTATATTGAAGACAATACTCTATTAATACTTTCCCCTCATTTTAAAATCTCAGAGTGTAATTTTGTCCATGTATCTCATCCTAACGTTGCACTCTCAAGTCTTTGTCCAGGTTGTTATTGTATGGCATGGTATGGTGGTAAATTCAGCTTTTGTGCTGAAAGTGCCTGAATACATGTGAAGTAATGTGATCCATAGTCTTGTTAGTCCACCAGTAAAGTTGAACTATATTGTTATCTAAATACACAATACACAAGCCTTAGGGCAGTGTTGCCATCTTAGGAAGAAGCAACAATTTACCAAACATCATCACTCCATCCAAACCAACATAAATCCCATTTATGTTGGTTTTTTGGACTAGTTGGATTGAAGCATTGCATGAGTTGTGATTGTTAAATGGGAAATCAAATTAATATCCACCACCGGCTAGATCCAGCAGCGACCCAGCAGCCTCCTGGGCCTCGGCATCCAGCTGAAGGATCTCCACAGTCTCCAGGTCCAGCTCGGTGTCACCTGGCAGCACCAGGTACTGGTACTGGTGAGACTGGTAGTAGTGTAACTCGATGTACCCGCTATCTGACAGGGGGTCCTTCTCCATCTCCTCGTTGACCTCCTGCTGGTATTCAACCGACTCCATGGTGACAAGCTCCTCATGATCCGGAGTCAAAGGGCACGGTGGGTTTTCAGCAAAAGTTGGGTTATCAGTTGTCAGGGTTTGGGGTGAGTTGGTAGAAAGGAGGAGAGTGTGAGAAAGAGGATCTGCATGAGCAATAAAAGAAAAAAGGAATATCACATCAAAGTTTTCAATCATAAAACAGTGTGTAAAATTTATGCCCAGCTGTTCGACCAAACGTTTAATACAAGTATTAGTATTGACACAGTTAGACTACTGTTCAGTAATTTGGTCCAACACAACAGAAAGTAATATTAATAGATAATAAAATAGTACGTATGACATTTCACCGCCCATATCAATCCTTGTTCTATATGGGCAGTGAAAGAGCTTTTGTCTTGGCGTAAAAAACTGTGTTACTCTTTAGTGTGCTTAATAAGAAATATCATGGTAATAACAACCTCAGAAATACTTTATTCAAATCTGTTTTTTTTCAGGCATCATTACTTTATAGAGGGTAACTTTCTGTTACCTCCAGATAGTTTAATACAGAGAACAGTCAGTTATTGAGCAATGGTGGCATGGAATCCATTAGCATTTTTATTTTGATTTCACAAAGTAATTCAACACATTTTAACAAAAAGTTAAGATTGTACCTGTTTATGGAAGAAATTTTGTTGCTTAATATAGGATTGTTTTGTTCTTTAAGATGTGATTATGGATGTTATCCGTCCCACTTTTACTTGTGATTTAGTGGATTAAGTTGCTAATTGATTTATTTTTAATTTCTCAGAGAGGGGATAAGTATTATGTAGACGTAGCTATCTACTAGAAATGATTTGAGTCATCATGTTGTTGTTTTTGTCTTAGTACTTTTCTTATGTACTATCAAGAATTACTGCAAGTATGGGAATGTCATAGTATGTGTCTTATGTGTAATCTTTGTCATTCAAGTGTCTCAAATATATTTATGTGAACCCCAGGAAGAGTAACTAATGTAACCATATAGTAGGTAAAGGGGGTCTAAATAACAAACAAACAAGTAGACAAACAAGCAAAATATGAGTCATATGGTAAGACACAAATATTAATAACTGGTTGAACAACCACTTGTCAGATTCTTCAGAGGACACGTGGGCCAATATAGTGCATAGGCTCGGAAATAAAACGAAGGGACATAAAGGACACTAAGCTAGACTATTGCTAGGTTGCCATGGTTATGGAGGGATGTTGCCATGGCAACTGAACACAAACACAGGAACAATGTTGCATGCTGAGAAAGCTGCAGAGACTGAGAAAAGCTGCAGGTAATAAAAGTGTCACAGAGAGCTGTTACTCCAGTGATAAAATACATTGTAGACCAAAAGAAATTCATAAAGGGTCAAATATGTATGTTAATGTGCTAATTAAGTAAAATGAGCCTGCTGTGAGTCTCCTCATCACGAACCTGAGATCTCCATGGGGTCACACACTACAGGCATCCCATAGTCAGCTCCTTCAAACCTGCACACAACATGCCGAGATAGTTAGACAACTACATAAAATCTAAAAAAAATGTTGTTTGTTTGTATGTATGTGTGTTTAAAATACACCTCAAAGCCAGAGTGTTATTAACATGTAAAATTATTCAGAAGCACCTCACCCACTACAGGAAAATCATACTTACAGCTCATGCTACACGGTAATCCAGAAAAATGCAGTGTATTAACAGAAAAACACGCCCATTTAGTTGGACTGCAACTAATGGTTATTTATCTTCCTATTTTTACAATAAATCTATTAATCAGTTTGTCTATAAAAAACAGAAAACAGTGATAGATGCCCATTGCAATTTGAAAGATTCCAAGGAAAAGTTTTTTAAATTTCATGTTTTGTCTGACCAATAGCCCGAAATCCAAATATATTAAAATCTGAAAAAGCAGCAAATTCTCACATTTTAGAAGCTGGTTAAAGCAAATGTTGAGCATTATTCCTTGGACTTAACTTAACTTGACTTAACCTAACTGATTATCAAAACTTCTGTGAAATGATTTTATTTTTTATAAGTAATAAACTAATTGTACCACCATTAATATTTAGACATGACTTTGACTAATGACCAAACCAAGAATCAATGAACATAAAAATGTATTTACTCCACCTTTAGTAATCACTTATTTTAGTCATGAAGTAAATACAGTTAACCCAGATGCAAGGTGCTGCTTGCTTTTTATTTATTTAATGCAGTATAATGATCAATTGAACACTTGGGAATATCTAATGTATACTTAACCTGTGTGACTATACTCACAGTGCAGGCTTGTTTATCAGATTGCTGTTAGTGCTGTGATAACTGTGGGTCTTCCTCAGCACCTCCAGGAGCGCAGGCCGATACTCTGGACAAACACACCACAGTGATCCCTTCCCCACTGACTGAAACAATAATACAAAACTACTTGAAACACTGAAACAGCACCATCCATACAAAGATGTTAGTCTTAAGCAAAACTGACACATTAGACTATATAACAACCCCAACATGTGGAGTACATTATAATAATTTCCCTGTAGGGCAGTTTAATTGCTGACTTCGCTACAAAGTCACACATCTAGATTCAGTGTGTTGCTCAAGGATAGTGTTTTCAGATACTTTTGAACTTTTCTCCTATAATTTAGGCACAGTCTCTATACTTGATAGATGACCCTGTTACTCTTAATGTGGAAACCAAGAGCTAAGTCCCCACCTGGCTCTTGTCCCTCTGAATGCGACAGAAGCTCTTGCTCAGGGACAGGTTGTGTCTCACAGAGTTCCTCCAGCCTCCAGAGGCTGTCCTGTAGTAGGGGAAATTGTTCACAATCCATTCATAGATGCCCTTCACTGGAAGCCTCTTTTCTGGTGAATCTTCTATTGCCATGAAAATCAGACTACTGAAGGAGTAGGGTGGCTTGGACGAGGCAGGTGGAAGAGGCTGAGTAGGTGAAGAGGACTCTAGCTGAGGCAGTGGTGTCATTTTGGGAAGGGGCTGCAGTGGTAGTAGGTTGCCTCTCTGATGCAGCCAGCTGAGGCAGGTCAGGTCATCCTGGTCAGATACGTTTGCAGAGCTGAGGCATTGTATGTTTTGTCCTTCGAGGCACTGAGATGCTGTGTAGTGTGAAAGCGGGGAGGAAGAGTGAATGGACTCTGCTGTTGCTGGAGAAAGTGAGGTAGGGGATGGAGGGAATGAAATAGGTGAAAGTGGGAGCGAAATACGACTGTTGGAGCAGGTCTGCTGTGGCGAGGAGGAAAAAGGTAGTGACACTCCAAAAGTGGTGGGACATGGGGAGGAGGGTGGCAGTGTTTGAGAGCTATTTTCCATCTCTCTTCCCAGAGGAAACTTCCAGGGTCATTCAGCTGTACCACTGCTGAAATATATGACAGAAATAAATTTAGTGACTGTTGCAAGGAATGATTCATGCAAATTAGAATTATAAGTGAGCAACTTTGCACAAAGGACTTAAGTCAAATCTATTTTATTTGTATAGCCTAATATCACAAATTTGCCTTGTATGGCTTAACGATATATGTAGTACACAACATCCGAAGGAAAACCCCCAAAAGAACCCACTTCCATATGTTCAATACCTGTGTTTTGCACAGAGTAGACAGAAATAAATATAGTGAAATTAAGCTGAAAGTATTTGTATTGTTTTCTCCCTTAACAATTTTTTAAAGGAACATTAAACGAAACTTTAAAAACTACCTTTTAAAACAAAAACAGTAATTCAAACATGCAGGGTAATTACTCCAAGCTCATTCCAACTACGGAGTTTTACACTAAAAAGAGGTGTAGAGTAGAAATAGCTCAACAGCTCGATTCAGTTAAATGTTAGCTATCCGTTCCCCTGTGCATCCACTAGCAATCAAAGTCCACTATGTGTACACTCTCACAGCACCATCTCCCGTTTTATTAAACGCCAAACGTGTCCAGGGGCACAGGTGCAGGTCTTTTAAAAAGTCATTGTTGCTCGTAGCTGTATCGATGGTGAGCTGGCATCGATTACATGCTTAAACTAATCGACTTACTGCACGTGAAATTAAATTCATAACGCTCAGAAAGTTTGCATGAGATACCACATGGCTTTACAAAGCAATTCAGTAGGCAAATGGCGGAACAATATAAAGTTTCATTTAGTCAGGAAAGCCGCCTTTTCCCCTCACAGGTAACCCACTCGGTGGTATTAGCTAGAGCTTCAAACGCAAAAATATTAACTAGTTACTCACCAAATTACCAAAGCGGTAATTGTGGCAGAAGTGAGAGCTCCTTGAATGTCCAGAATACGTCGTTGAAAAGTTAAAGGTGAGATTCTGGCGTTTGAAAGTAGAGTCAGAGTCGGACAGCTCTCGCTCCGTGCTGTGTTGCCGTCCGCGGTTTCCATGGAAACGAAAAAGACGCTCTGCAGTGTGCGCGTTCCCAGGCGCGCTCCCGCTCCGAGTGCACAGTCTCAGACCAATCAGCAGTAAGACAGTGAGTAACATCAATGTAAAGTACCTCGTTAAATATTAAGTAAAGAAGTAGTATCAGTGGTAAAAATAGATGGTTGCCAGTGGAGAGAGTATTTAGATTTTTTAATCAAGTAAAAGCATGTCCACTGTGTAAAAGCACTCATGTAAAAGTCCTGCATTTATAACTAAATACATTTACTCAAATGCTTAAGTGCTGTAATTAAATACAATTTTGTACTTTGTACTTGACTTCAGTATTTCTATTTTGTAACACTTTATACTTCTCCACTGCATTTCAGAGGCAAATATTGTACTTTTTATTGCCCTACATTTATTTGACAGCTATTGTTACTCTGAATTCAGATTATTAATATAAAATATAATACATTATCATGTATTATTACAGATTAAGCTACCCAGCACTGTACATATTAACTGATCAATATTTGTAATCCAATAATAAAATATACATTATTCTGAAACTGGCTATTCTGCATTGCATTTTTGCATTACTTTACTTTTGGTACTTTGATTTTGATGCTAATATTTTTGCACTTTTACTTAATAGCAATTTTGAATGCATTACTTTTACTTTTAACAGAGTACTTCTACACTATATGCTACTGCTTCTTTTACTTCCACCACTGGTAGTTTCAGAACAATGTTGCGTTACAAGTAGTCATTATGCAGCATAATGACCTCTGTCAGTGTTATATGTTATTTATTACACAATTGTATTATCATTACTTACATTTGTTCCAAATTTGAAGAAATTCAGTTAAGGTGCTACCAAGATATTGCATTCATGAGAATAGTACTGATGGACACACTGAAAACATAATGCCTCCAGCCACGGCTGTCACTGCACATAGGCACAAAAATGGCACAATTTTTCTCTGAAATGTAACATTCATTCCCACAAAATGGCAATTCTCATGTAAAACACCAGTACCTCAAAATTGTACACTAACTAAATGAATTTCAGTTCATTTCCACCTCTGAGTATAACTTTGCAAAATATGTCTGACTCAGTCATAGACTGTAGGTCGTATGATGAGCTCTAGCACCTTCTTTAGAAATCGAACCTTATTAAATGAAACAAATATTCTTCAGAAGTAAATAAGTCAGATAAAACTCATGCAGGATTACGTTGCGTATAGATGTAGCTTGTTGGTACTGAAAACAATAAAGTATCAGAAACTGGTCAAATTGAATACACAAAGCTAAATAAATTTAATTTTTCTCTACAAAAATCCAAACATTGTCATGCTTTGTGAAATGTAGATAAATAAAATCCAGGTTTGACAAGAGGAGAGAGGAAATGCAGCAACTTTAACATACCAGAAAAAAACGGTATTAGGATCATATGTGTAATGTGTCTGTGTGTCTGTGTGGCGTGTAGTATGGCTGTGAGGTGTAATACTGGAAAGCATGTCCAGTGACATTATATAAAATGAAAACTGAATGAAACTGAATCCAAGTTAGGATAAAGAAATCTCAATGAAAGCCCTTGTGGTCAAAGTTAGGTGGCCAAAAATTAGCATTTGTCAGTGTTACTGTACACAACAGAAAAAAAGTCTTCCATTGAGACACTGTGTCACACTTTCTTGTTACATCATGAAACAACTACATTATGAACATGTCCATCTGACAAGCTGTACACTCGCTGCAGCTCAACACTGTCTACACATGTTTTGAGTTTACTGACAAAAGAGCGTATAAAGGTAGTTGTACAAACACTCAACAACCACATTTTTTGGGTCCAACATACATGGACTTCAGGTTAGTAAATGCCTCAAGGTCACCTGACCAAGTGAGAGGTTAACCAGTATATAATGATTGGTTGAAAGACTGCAGTGGCCACAGTGATATAAAGGCGCAGTTGAGGTTTGGCACTTGAACCAGTTCCCATGGAGTCCGAGGAGAGAGAGGTAAGGATCTTCATTTTTAGAGATCGAACCTGAGGAGATAGTAACATCTTTAAATTTGCAATTCAGACTAACATAAATACAGACAGAGTTGACTTCATTGAAAGAAACATTCAAGATTTGGGGAAATATGCTTATTCTCTTTCTTGTCAAGAGTTAGATGAGAAGACTGATGCCACTCTCATGTCTACTGTGCAAAAACTAAATAGTTTAAACAACATGTTGTGGTTTTACAAAGGTTTTTGTGGCAAACTATTTCTTGGTCAGGACCAGTAATTTCTGAGAGTCTATGCTCATCGCCTGGCACCATCACCTTAAAAGCAAGACTTCATATTAATCATTTCCCCCAGTTGTTGTGCATAGAAATATGCTTGTGTGGAGTTAAATAATAAAAGAGATAGTATGCTGAATGTTTTGATTATTTAAAGCTCATAAATGTCCAGTTCATAGTAGTGTAATAATCACATTTACTGTGTCAGATTGAGCAGCAATTAATCAGTGGATTTGGTTTTTTGTGTTTAATTAATACATAAGTTTATAAATGTGGCGGATGATGTCAATAAGGACTCAAAATACTCACAATGAAGAACATAAGGGCGCAAGAGGACCAGGCAAGGGCCACAAAATACCCATCACTGCCAAACAATAAGCCACACAACACTGTGAAGATCATCCTGGAGGAAAATACATAAAGAAAAACATTCACAATGTTGACATGGACCAAACTACATTTTAAAATATCCTTATTTACAAAACTACATTTCAACCACTGAGCTGAATCATAATCAAGTTGTCTAAATTGTTTATTTAGTATTTGATTTCTTCAGTTACAATACAGAATGAGGAAACTAATCATCACACTGATTTGCTTTGTCAATAATGAATGAATGCATGAATAAATGAATAAATGAATTTCAAAATATTTGCATCAAAGGTCTATTTACCCCACATATTTGTATCCACTGTAGGCAATGAGATCAAAGGTTGAGAGGTCGCTGTGAACAGTCAACAGGTACAAACTCAACAGCATCACCAAGACCTCAATGATGACCCACACAAGGGCAGTGCTGGCACACAGTCCAAGAACCTCAGGACTGAACCTTCACACAAGGACAACACACAATCCTTATTTAACTTATTTAATACAAAGATATTTATTGTGAGACATAAATAAATTAGATGAGGAGGAATTACTCACCTTTTCTGAATACCCAGGGCCATTCCAGCAAGTAAAATGTAGGTAATGAAAGCCATTGCTAAAAGACAAAAAAGACAAAAGGAGAGTTCATACATTATACAGGCATCTCAAAATACTCTGCTATTGATTTTTGTATAGAAAACTTACTTGGTATGTAAAGATCAGGTGCATTCACATCCTGTCTTGGAGTCAGTGGAGTGTCCCGATGGTAACGAACCTCCCAGTCCTACCAAGAACACACAAATAGAATATGAATCAGCCAGCAGAGTCTAACAGTTACATGCAAATGATGCTCTGTCCCTTTTTCCCCCACCTTAAGGGTCTACAAGATGGAACAACTTGGCTTACACTAAACAATAAAATGGTTTAGACAATCACAATGTGAAAGCTACATTAAACTTGCTAAGAAATTTGAATTTTTTTTTGGTCTGCAATCCATAACAAAGGGAATAATGTGAGAAACTATATAAAAAGGCAATTAAAACAAAAGCTTGATAATAAATTAAGGCAAACCACAGTGGCAGCTGATCCATTCTTGCATAAGTAAGAATAGAGAAAATAGATAAACAATATTACATTACAGCAAAATAACATTTTACAATTACAACAAGTGCTGTCATTAGTATGCCTTTTTTGTTTAACAGTTTACTGTGGATGGCATAGCAAGAAAGACCATTTTACACTGCAATAGATCTCAACCACTGTGGGACAACACATCAAAAATCCTGCAAAAAAAAAACACACTTGATGTCATCTTAATGTCTCTTTTTTTAGTATGTTACTGAGCTGTTGATGTATTGATGTTTAGTAGATCTAGAATCTCTCACAGTTCCACAGCACACAAAACAAATCTGTATCGTCTTCATTGCATCTTGGACATTTAAAAGATACTAAAGTCTGGAGTTAATGTTATTTAAAAGGAAAGGCCATGATATAAGATATTAAGATCGGATTATTCTATGTCATGTGTTTGTAAGAACGTCCTCCCCTTCAGAGAATGAGTTTAGCAATATTCTATATTTTTGTTACAGTCATGAAATTCCATTAAAAAAGACAAAACCAACAATGTATTAGTCTGACTCTCAATACTTTCTGACTTCTGAACCCTCCATGTGGTACTCAGATCCAAGCCCCTTTGTTACAACTGAAGATGTAAAAACGGGTCATAAATGTATATATGCAGATATACATTTGTAATAAGAATAATTTCCCAAATCAGTTTTTAGCAATTGTTACTAAAACTAGAGTATATTGCTTGTTTGGGACTAATTTCAGCTGTGGATCAGCAGCAGGATTGTGTATGTGGGGTCGACTCAAACTACCACATCTACTGTGGCCATGTTGATGGTTTTGAAGGAACACGTCACCCACTGCAGCAGCATGGCGCATTGATGAGGAGGACAAGGTCCATGGCACAAAGGAATATGGTATATCAGGCTTTGGCTACACAGATGATACTTGTTATCAGGATCAATTCATTGCTGTTTTTTTTTTTATTTCATAGGCTTCGTTGACAATAGTAAAAATATAGAATATCACCAGACTTACTGCTTTAAATAAACCCAAGCCATGAGGTACTAAATTAACATTACAACCACACTGTAACAGTTGTAAATACTAGGTAGTAGCAAATAGTATTTTGGGTCAAACAGTAAAATCTATGTGATCCTGTTCTTGTAAGGAGAGTTTGCACTCTGTGTAGTTTGTACAGTATCAGAGCACAGAATGACTTAATTTACAATCAGAATAAGTTAAAGTGTGTGGGAATTAACTGAGCTCAGTGTGTGTTTATATCCTCAATGGCAATCACAGTTTTATGATGTTCATAAATAAAGTTGGATTAGTGATAAAGTGGCTGATTATTTTGTTTGCACAGTTTAAATGTGATAAGTGGTTAAGAATATGATACCAGAGAAACGTATCATGCAGACTTTAACTATTAAATGTTTTGTGTTGTCCTGTACGTTGACGTTGGCACAAAGTCTGACAGAATGAATGGCTTTTGATTACCTGATGTGTATAAGGGAACATAAGGATCATAAGTTTCTTCAGTACATATCTGGTGTCGACAGCAAAGAAGTATTTCAGCTTGTTCACAGACATGAATCTGCTGATCTGAAAGGGAGAGCAAGTGCAAACATTAATTTCATGAATGAGGATCAACAATCTGCCAAAGTTAATAAATACAGTTGAGTCATAGTCATTTTTAAAGAAGGCTGTGGCTGCCCTCAGGACTGTGCATCACTCTGCCTTGACGCACAGTATATGTATTTTGAACCACCTGCGTAACAAAGTTGCCAAACCAGCTAAACAACATCAGTATAATTTATCTGCCATCAATGAGCGATGCATTTATTTAAATGATTTTCTCCTTATTACTGGGTGAAGAAAGCAGATCAGAAGGTCTGCTTGTCTGAAAAACTGTCCATTAAAAATGACACTTATAAGATGTAAAAATTTGAACTGTGAAAAGCATCATTAGAGAGGAGTTGAACTGCACAAAGTATCAGGCTGCTCCTGGAAAGGACTGTGTCATTTAAAGAACACATCTGTGCGTTTCTTTGTGTTGAAAAACCTCAAATTATGTACTTGTGAAAGCGAGTCAGTTTATCAGACAAAAATTAAATACAATGGCACAAAAATAACCACTTGCATGGATAAAAAAAAAAATTCACTGCTGTAAAGCAAATTGGCATATTTCAGATGTTTGGACTTAATATCTTATCAAATAAGAAAGGGGTTAAGAGTCAGGCTGGGTCTGGGTCTGTATGCTTGGTTATAAGGCTTCAGAGAAATTTCAAAACCATGTGAAAATTGTTCAGAATGCGTTTAGGGTATATTTAAACTTGTAATTACAATTGGTGACTTGTAATTTGAATCAGCCAAGGCATATTTTGTGTAAATTGGTGTCAATTACTCAATATTGGTCTTGACCTTATTTATAGGTTCATGGATTAACACCCCCAACCCCATTCAAATACATACAGCACTGTATATCATATTGAGAGGAACCCTATGAATATCCCACTTTTCCTCACCTCTTTGTTTACCATATCCTTTCCTTGGTTGGCTAAGGAGGAACCGTACATCATTGCAGCATTGGCCATTGGGTCAGTAAACAGGTTGTTCACTCCAGCACCACCTCCTTGTATGTCATTTGATGGTCCTCCCATATTGTACCCAGGATTGTAGTATCCCTGACTGTTCATTGCTGGTGCTGCAGAGCTGGTGTCTTCAAACAGGACAGAATCAGCAGTGGGGGGAGTTGCACGAGCTCTCTGTTTAGCTATGGAAAAGATGGACACAATAGAGAAAATGGAGGATAATTATTTCATTTCACTACAGTTACTCCAAAAATGTGCCCATGTCGATTGTTCAATTACTGTATGATTGACCCTTTAAGTCATCCAAAGTTTACACTCAGTTTGTTAGGTAACCTTAGCTAAACCGAATGTAGTGTAAAAAGTAAATAATGCAACTCTGCATTAGATCCTACCTTCACAAAGAAATATTTTTTTGGCCAAAATGCTGTAGAAAAGCATTCACGGACATTTTGAGGATTTCGTTTTGTGCTGCTGTTGAATAGTATTACATGTACAGTACAGTACAGTGCCATACAAAAGTTTTAGGCACTTTAATCTTTTAGATTCTCATCCATCATGCACAAGCATCAAGGAAGTGTCTCGATGGTCCCAGATTCATTCTGTAGCAGGACAACAACCCCAAACATAAAGCAAGAGTCATAAAGAAGTAACTTCAGTGACAAGAGGAACAACACGTCCTGCAACAGATTGGTCTGGCCCTCACAAAGCGCTGATCTCAACATCATGGATTCAGTCTGGGATCACATGAAGAGACAGAAAACACTGACAGAAGAACTGTGGCAAGTTCCCCAAGATGCTTGGAACAACCTACCTGCAAAACCTACCTTGAAAAATTGATTCTGTTTTAGAGGCAAAGTGTGATCACACTAAATATTGATTTGATTTAGGTTCTTTTCTCTTTACTGCATCTTACTTTAACTTTATGTTGCTGTTTACTTTAAGTCCCTAAACCGTTTGCACAGTACTGTGTATCAGTGGGGGCACACATTCTAACTCTTATGAAGGTAGGATTTACCTTAGCACTGCTGTATTATACTCCATCAGTTTTAGTTTTAGTTGTGCCTAATAAACGGTCATCTTTTTAGGGCACATCACCAGCCAGGTGACATCACCAGTGGAGTTTGTAAGAAAATAGGAAGTAGCTACTGTGGGTGGATATTTTGCAAAACTTTTCAAAAATGGTAACTGATGGTGATTCATCTTTACACTTACTTGCTCGGTACCCATGGTGTTGCAAGTCCATTGTAACGTTCGCTGACGTTAGCTTAAAATAAAAACAATGACACGTTAGCAACATTTCAATTTATTGAACGCTCTGTTTGTCTTGGTCAGCTAACTAAACGAAGCTAACACTGACTTGATACCAATAACAGTCTAGCTCACAACACTTTATGCTAGCTACCCAGCTAACCTTCTTATAAACTTATTTAACGGAACCACTGTTGCTGTCGGTTGATGCTAGCTACCTAGCCGGATAAGCTAAATTAATAACATCATATTTTCATCTGATAATCTGCGTATCAGGAGAGGCGATATAATTGCTTTAATCCGTATCCTAGTAAATGCTCACACAGCTTGTCTGAGGAATAATATTACAATTATGAAGAAAATACCGAGAGTGAGAGCACTTACCTACACAGCTAACGTTGGTAGCTAGCTACGTGGCTATCAGAATGTTAGGGCTGATCCCACCCATCCACTGCGGTTGGCTGACTTCGCTGTGCCTGCGTGGCAGAAAACATGTAAGTACTTCAGAGAGTACACAGTTGCACCAATACACACAGTAAGAGCTAATACTAGCACTGCCATGTGTTACCTGTCATGTCTGACTTTTGTGTTTTGTGGAGACAGCCTGGTAGGTTACATTTCAACATTAAGGAGCCACAAACTATACATGTCTGGACAACAGTAGTGGAACAAGAACTCAGCTCTTCTACTTAAGTAAATAATTGCTGTTGTGCAGGATATAATATTACATGCAACACACAGTAAACTCATAAAACACGACTTTAGCTACAATTGATCCTCAGTGGTGTGGGGTAAATTACATAAATGTACATTAACTCAAGTAGTACACTTTTTAGGTCACTTGTACTTTACTTAAGCTAGTTTATAGCTTACTTAAACTTCACAACAGAGGAAAGTATTGCAATCTTTAAATCACTTTATTTGTTTAACAATTTAAGAAGCTACTGTTACTTTGCAGATTCAAATTTTACACACAAATGATGAGCTTGTAAAATAATTTTTTTTACTGATAAAATCACTTGATAGTAGGCCTAGCTATATAAAAAGGTAGAACTGGCCTCACCTCAAACTGCTATGACATTAAAATTCTGCTCAGATGTTAATACAGGAATAATGATAATACAATTGTATAATACATAACAATGACAGGCTGGCCATGCTGCATAATGACTACTTGTGATTCTACATTTTTCTGACACCTGCTTTGCCCAGTTCGTAATCCAGCTTTTCCTTACTTTTGCATTGCTAGACCACCTATGATATTGTTATAGGCTGCTCATTACAGATTAATGTATCAAGTCAAGTCAGTTTTATTTAACATATAGTCACAAATCACAAGTTTGCTTCAGAGTGTTTTACAGTCTGTACAACATATAACACCCACAATTAGATAGATCAGAAATAAAACACTTCAAGGAAAAAAGTCATTTACTTTATAATCGTACTTTGAGCATTTTCATTTTGAGCAAATTTATATTTCACTACATTTTAGGGAATTATTATACTTTTTACTCTTCTCTGTGTGTCCCATGTGGTTGAATGGTCACTACACACTTTGTAGATTAAAACTTTGAATATAACAATATATGGTGGGTTCATAAAATTTTAAACTACTAAATTGTAGCCTTAAATATAGCTCCATCTGGAGTAGCTGCAATGCTGCTACTTTAACTTTTGCTACTTAAATGGAATAGCACTCATATGGCGCTTTTCTAGTCTTACTGACCACTCAGAACGCTTTACAATACTTGCCACATTCACCCATTCACTCACACATTCATACATCACATACATTCACACAGTCATACACTGATGGAACTGCCATCAGGGACAATATTGGGTTCAGTACTTGAGAACATTTGGTTGCTAATACTTCAAAAACGGTTTTACTTTAATATTTGAGTTCAGGACTTATTCATATTGATTGATAAGTTTAAGGCTCTGTACTTTTCCTACCTCTGTTGTAAGAGACAGTGCTTCAGGATCAGTACCTCAGTACATTTTACTGCTAAAACATTATATTATATTATATTATATTATATTATATTATATTTCCCACACCATGTACAGTGAAAACACTGTATTTGGATTATAGTAGCATTTAATATCATTCAATTTTATTACTTGTACACACTGTTAATTTAGCGTAATAGAAATGACATATACAGTGTAAACCATGACTGAGACAATCAGTGCAGTCTCTGTACAGTGATGTTTAAAACTACACTGTACAGTCATAGTAAAATAATCTACCTGTTGTTCTTAAACATGAACGAACAAGGCATGTACTGCAACACCCACTAAACCAAGTAAAATTCAAGTGTAGCATGAGGATGCTGTTATAAGCATGTGTGGGTGGGATGAGTGTGTGGGTGTGGATGAGTTATATGAATACAAGTGGAGATTTTTTGGGTGAGTAAATTGTAATGGAATCTAAACTTCTTTCATCCCCCTACAAAATGCATCCAAAAGCTTTTGGAGGGAAAATGTGGAGTAAAAGAGAAAAACATAACTTACCCACACCCTCAGATGTGGCTATACATAAAGACAAAATAATTTTTATTCAGCAAAGTGCGAGTATGTATTGAGCAGACTTTTCCTCGTCATATAAAAGAGAAACGAAACAACAGGTGGGTGCGTATAGGTGTAATCAGACAAAAAAATGGTGGCCAACATGTTGTGACATGTCACGATCAGAGACATAGCAAGTGTCTCATCATTGCATTCCTGAAGCTTTAGTCATCTGGCAATCAACTTTAACCCATATTCCCTTCACGTGATACCACTGACCACTCTGAAATAAAAACTATCCTGCATGTGTTCTTTCATTATTACAGGGTGCAATATTGTTGAAATCTGAAATATGAGACTCAGCAGTTAAATGGGTCAATGAGCAGCAGGTATAGGCCTTGTAAAATGACATGCTCCTGGCAGCTTCAGATTCCCTTCACTGTCTCTTTTCTCATTCATAAGGTTATGAGTAAACGACAATGTCTCAGTTCCTATATAGATGTGATCATTAATCTGCAGTATTCTTGTCATTTAACTCCCAGAAGGAGACTTTTCTGAGTGAACTAGAAACTTTCTTTTCAATTAATTTAGGGATTGTTTTTTTTTTAATGACAATCCTTATTCCCAGGAGTGGTATTAGCAGTAACATGAGAGACTGGTGCAACAGTCAGCAGCTAAGAGAAACCAGCCTTTGCCGGGAACTCTGTCCTCAGGGACTGCAAGGTCAGCAGCTGTTGTGACAGACTAAGCTTACCGAATCTACAGCATGCATTTTTTGAATCTTTACTAGGTGCTATATTGTGCTTGCAAGTAGAAAACAGTCGTTGAAACGGATGGTGAAATGAACGAACAGCTTTGTCAATTGATTGACTCATCTCCACAGGCATGCTTGCACATTGATGTGGTTTGTAAAGTGAGAGTGGCTGCCAAAAACCTCAACACAATTAGGCACAAGCACCCAACTTCCCTACACTTTATAATCTACTTCATAACTGTAGTAACCTTGAAATTGATTCATATTGAAGATATAAGAGAAGGCTATTAGAGTAGCCCTTTTTTTTGTCTCCCTGCTGTTCCTGACAGTTACTGTAGGTCTATATGCTGAAAGAAGTGATGGAAATTCCTCTTGTAATGTAAAAGTATTTGTAATTTTTGGAGAACACTTTAAAGTCCATAATTTCATGTTAATGTAAGTTGTTAGTAGAGTAGTACACTTTAAACTTCAGTTAAAATAACATCCATTACTGAATACAAATGTTTTCATTATTTCAAGATAAGATCTGACATCAATATGAACATGAAAAGTATAAATTTTAAGTTTACTTTACTTAAAACTATTGTATTGATTAACATTATTACTAAATGTACATTTACATTAAGTTAATGTAAAGCCAAGTTTGATACATGGCTATACAAAGTGGTATACCACAGTTTATGTTGTTAACTCTCCATAAGCATTAGAAATGGAAAAAAGTCAGATTTTTAAAACTACTCTTTTATGATTCCCATCTTCTTAGCTAGCAAATGGTAATGATCACATCCAATAGTTTTCTTATCTCTTAGCTACAGCAAATAATAAAATAAAAAAATAACAGTAGAATGCAATATAAATAACTATACCTTTTTTTTTCTTTTTTTTTGCTCAAGTAGATTTTTTAAACACAATATTATATAAGTAACAGTGCTTCCACTGGAGCAGGAAGTAGTAGTAGTAGTAATAGTAATAGTGTTCCCACAAAAGAAAAGAAACCAGAAAACACGGAGCAGAACTATTGGTATCAGCTCATGAGATGAAGCTGTCTGAGGAATCCCGATGTGTTACGCTCAGGAGGAAACTCTCACCAAATATGGTCAACGACGTCACGGCACGTGGTAAGATTCGTGAGAGATTCCAGGCAACACTATTTCCCGTAAAGACGGAGGGGCGTGGTAAACATACAGTCTCGCTTTAAGAGTTTACAACCTCACAATCATTCCCAGACTCCGGCTTCTACGTGTGTGACTAAAGACTAGAGAATGTACTGAAAGTCAGTTTCGGACGTTTTAGTGCGATTTGAAAAAAAGGCGAAGCGGTATTTTCTTCCTTATCCCCCCTTCAAGACAGACCAGTTTGGACTCTACCGACTTACCGCAATAAGGTGGGCTTACCCCAAGTTTGAATTGACACACGAGTCTCAACCCGAAAGTAACTTCGTGAGGCTAGAGGACTTTATAGCCACAGCTGGGACAAATTTTCTCTTCATTTGAAAAGAAAGGATGTATCGAAACTTTGGGAATCAAGGACGAGGCAACCCGGCCTACTCAGGCAGCAGCTCTGGGTCAAACACCGGATCACACACCAGCACCACAACTACACAACAGGAGCAGGTAGGAGTACCTTCATTGAACGAGACTACAGGCTATCCCTGACAGTCAAGAGTCAAATCAGTGTAATAGAATATGAATTAAACTGTAACACTTGTTTAAAAGTTGTGAATGATGTAGTAAACATGTAATACTGCTACACTATTCACTTTGTGTATTTCTTTTGTATTATATATATCATTATAGTGTTTAACTTAAACATTAACTTATACATCAGTCATCTTTCACTGTAATAAACTTTTATTTATACCTCTGACACAATGTGTTTTGTTACTGATGACATTTTGAAGTTAAGTCTTCTGTTACAGTATTTTTACCTTGTCCACTAACTTTACCCCTCCCTTTTTTGAAATCTGTGTTTTATAGAAATTTGCCATAGCAGGCAGCAGCCAGTTTGTACCAAGCCTCAATGCCATCACATCCAGCCAGGACCTCCAGTGGCTGGTCCAACCCTCCCTTATGCATTCACCGGGCCCTTCAAGATCACCAGTACCTCCTTACCCAACCCTCTCTGGGGCCCGGGCGATGGGTCCACCACCTTCCCAGTCCCAGCTTCTCAGACCAGGGGTCATAAGAGCAGCTGCAAACACTACAGCTTCAACAAGGCGCAGAAACGATGAACATGTAAGAGAGTAATACTTAAATAATAGAAATATAGTGCTAAAAACATATTTTAAAGAGACACTGGTGACTGTTGATTTGTTGTATTTCTACTGTTTGAACAATGACAGTTGTCAATGACAGAAAATAAAAGGTGGCCTCTTGGGATTCATAGTTTCCCTAGAGGGGATGCAGATAGTGAGGTGTGGAGAGTGTCACAGTCATTTCTGTGTAACTGGTGTGTAATATCCTGTTACCCAGTGACACAACTGTTTTATTTCCATTAGACTTGCACATCAGATGAATCCATATAGGAATGCGAAGATTATTTTGAAACATTACTTAATATTACTTAATTTTTTTTATTTTTCTAAGTAAAAAAGAAAAATGTCAGCTCCAGAGGCAAATGCACTCTGTTTGTGTTCTTTTCTGTGTTTACTTTTACTCGATGTTGACTCAGTAAAATTATCACCTGTGACACACTGTTTGCAATGATCTGCTTTTTGCTAGTAAAGTGATGTTAGATGTCAAAGCAAGATAGGATACACATTAAAATGACCCAATCCAACACAACTTTAATCCAAGAACCTTTATCATTTTTATTGCCTCCGTAGGATCCTTTTTTGGTTTTATCAGTCCCACAATGGCACATATCCCCGCCGCAGTTTTGTTCTTAGAGATGTAATTTCATGGTACAGGAAGTGGACTGTCATGTGACTCATAGGGGCAAGTCACTTTCTCTGACTCACACCCGAGTCACCGCTGGGGTCTGAGTGTGACTCATCCTCCTGAAAGGGCGGGAAATATGGGATGAACGGTAATTATTCAGTAGTGCGCTGGATGAGGTCAGAGTTAGGGTGTTACAAAGGCACAAAAGCTCAGACATTTCAAAATCTTTCAACCGCCATGACTGTGATGACTCAGAGCACACACATGGTGGTAGTATTTCTCCTGTGTCACGTTGCCTATGGTGGAATCTCCAAGCCTCCCTGTATATTTTGAGATTTCATGTTTGCCCAAAGCTTTGAGTTTGACTTTCATTTCATTCTGTCAGGATAACCTATTTTATGTATTTTAATATTTTTTTCCACTTTTTCCCATCAGTTATCCCATGAAGAGATGGAAAGACGCAGAGTAAGAAGGGAGCGGAATAAATTGGCTGCAGCAAAATGTCGCAATCGCCGACGGGAGCTCACAGACTCACTGCAAAATGTGAGTGAACATTATAGGAAATGTCATAACATTAATGCTTGAAAGACAATGTAGTGGTTTCAGTCAGGCATGAGAGAATTTATGTGTCTGTCTCTTTCTGCTTCCCCCCTGGTTTAGGAGACTGACCAGCTGGAGGATGAAAAATCCCGTTTACAGAAGGAAATAGCTGAATTACAAAAGGAGAGAGACAAGCTTGAGCTTGTCCTGGAAGCTCACCGTCCCATCTGTAAAATAGAGGATTCCGATTCAGATTCTGACCCAAGTCCATCAATTTCCTCTTTGCGAGGCGTCAAAATGGAGCAGGAGGACTCCAGCAGACCTGGAACCTCAACCAAACTTCCAACAAAGATGGAGAAACCCAAACCAAAGATAACTCTCCCCACCAAGCCTGTGACATCATCGGCCTCTGCTGTTGCCACTGAATCAGAGTCGCTCCACACCCCGATTCTCACATCCACTCCCTCGCTAATGGCATTCACAGCCGGTATGGTTTTCACTTATCCCTCTGCCTCTTTAGACACCAGCGCCTCCATCACGTCCCATGCTACATCACATCAGGGAAATGTCCAACAGTCTCATGCCCCACAGCCCTGTGGGATAGCTCATCGCCGCAGCAGCAGCAGTGGTGACCAATCAGATCACTCCCTGCACTCCCCGACTATCCTCACATTGTGACTGACGGCCCTGTGATCCTGGCAAAACACTAATGTTCATTTCAACGTAGTCCATGTCTGTGTGTGTGTGTGACAAAAAGGATCTCTGGGAAACCTGACGGAAATGAAAACGATGATTGTAATAACCATTTCAAAATGAACTATGTGCATCTGCTTCATTTAATATCTTTAGAAAAAGTATTCTTTTTATTATTAGATAACACATAAATTAGTGGCATTATCAGGATATGAATGTTACACTCTTTTTAGATTTGATATAAATATAGACTTTATATTTTAAAAGCTATGAGGTAGAATGAGTATGTTTGAGGTGAAGAATTGCATGCACAATATATTCTCAACAAAAGCCTTTTACAAATAACTGATAACACCATCTAATGATAGATAAAAATAATATTTATAATAATTATACTTTACATTATGTTGCATTTAATGACTTGTTACATTTTTATGTCATGTTATGTAACACTTTATAAATGTCCTCACCAAGGCATATAGAGAATTTATTGTTTTTTTTTCTATATGAATCTTAAGAATTCTAATATAGTCTATGCAAATCATTGACCACTAAGGCTGGGCCATAGGAGTTGATATAGATTACATGATCACATATTTATTTTTTAAGAGTGTAATATATTTTTGATAATGTTTTAATTTTCTGTGGCAATTGAACTGTTATGGTGGGCAGTGCCTTACTTTTAACTTTTGTCAAAGCTGTACTACTTCACAGATAATAAAGAACAAATGTTCATAAATGTGTGGAAATTGTAATGATGTAATATTATTGGTAAAAAAAAAAAAAGAAAAAAAAAGAGGATGAGTAAACAACTTAAAAACAACAGATTCATCAGATTCTGTTGAGAACAGATCATTTAAAGTGTGCAAAAAAGATTTTTGTAAACTGAATGCTGAGACACCAGATTAACCCAAACTGGAATATAAATACTGTAGGCATGAAACACGGAGGCGATCAACTGATGATTAGTTATCATAGTTGATTAACTGTTTCATGCATTTAATCAAGCAAAATATTCTCTGGTTGCTGCTTTTCCAAAGTGAGGATTTGCTGCTATTCTGTGTTTTGTATCCATGTAAAGTGAATATCTTTGAGTTTTGGACCTTTGGTCATAAAAAAAACAAAAAAACAAGCAATTTGAAAACTTTACCTTTGACTCTTAGATATTATAATGGGCATATTTCATTATTTTGTGACATTTTACAGATTAAATGATTAATTGAGAAAATAATAACCTATTTTTGAAAAATAAAATACTGACAAACTAATGACCACTCTATGCCCATCAACTGTGAACACTGTGTCCTCTGTTACTCCATTTCCCAAAAATGAAGCGAATCTCTTGCTAATACATACATGGCTCAGAGGGCATTGGATCACTCTGTGAAAATGGGGTTAGAGAGAGATATAGAGATGGAAAAAGAGTCACATTGAGAGCTAGAGAGCACGAGGGAGAAAAAAATCACTGTATGATTCTGCTGTCAAAGGACGTCTGTGCATCACTAAGTGGGTGAAAGCATTACTGCCCTCTTCAGCTCTCCAGACTGTGCAAATACAGATCCAAAAATAAAACTGATGAACATCCATAAAGTCAGTCTGTATGACAGAGAGGGAGCATCAATCAGGCACAGCTGGTTCAGACGTGAAGGTCAAAACAACAAGTACAGAAATCAATCCTTCATTCTGTGTCATGTAAATGCAAATGCTTGTTTCTGCAAAGTCAAACACACAAAGAAAGGTCAGGACAACAAAAAAGTGTCATAGCCACTGTATTTAAAGCTCTTCAATGCACTACGAGCATAGCCCACCAATAAACAGCTAACGACAAAATAAATCTTTTCTAATCCATGTGCATTATCTATGATTTAAACTGAAATCGGTTAGTAATGCTAGTTAATACAGATAAACCAAGATAAAGAAGGGTCAAAGTTAAGAAAGTTAAGATCCCTAATGTCACAGGGTAAATACAAAGCATGAGTTACAGAAGAGAAAGCTGACCATTGTCCAACTTAAACAAACTCTGTGATATGCTAATTGAACATCATCAACAACAATGTAATAAAGAAAAATGTCCGACAAGTGAATTTAAACAGCTTGGCTTGAATAGAATAGAATAGAAATCATTCAAACTTGTAGACCTTCCAGTTTGATATAAAGAGTTTCCAGTTGGATTTAAAAAAGTGACAGAACTTATTCAGTTCAGCTCTGAGTGAGGTCCAAGGACATTTATCATGTATCATGATCCAAAACCTTAACAAGTGTGCTGGCTCTGCCCAGGCTCTAGCACGTTACATTATGCACAGCAGCCCCACCCGCAGTAAACCTGAAGGGCCTTCACATCAGACTGGTTCACAGGCCTGTACAAATTGTGACAATCATCATGCACATATGGCACTCCAATCCTGTCCTGAGGAAGAGTGCATAAAATATTACACGTTATTGGGCATCTAGCAAAAGCAAATATCAAATAATTTCATATTTTCTTTTCTCTTTTTTTTTTATCACAACTCATCTATTTCAGTGCTATTTGAATTCAGTGGACTAAATATGGCTCAAAACTGGATTGAAATGAATCTTTAGATCTGTGATTTAAAGATCCATGATAACGCTGTCCAGTGCAATAGAAAAAAGGCTTCTATCAGTGTAGGCTAGTCCAGTGCATGAGATAAATTTATATATGTGACCCACTTTTTGGTCCCATTTTTTTTTTTCAACAACAGACCAATGAAAAAGGAATTTCCCAAAAACAGACGAGTCTTTAGAAAAACACTGTAAAATTTAGATACATTATCATCTGGCAAACATTTATTAAATGTCTTTGTAAAGTCCTGAAAATGTCTACAGTGAAGAGTCTTTGTCAAGCCAAACCTAGTGGCACACAAATCTTTGCAGCATTGAGAAGGCCCTAATGCTTTTGCTCCAATTTAATTTGTATGGTCTGACAAAGTTTCTGTGTCTCCATTCTGTCAATCACATCACCCCTGTAGTCTACAGCTTCCTTATTCAGGTCGGAGAAGCCCTGACAGTTGACATAAACCTGCCATCAGTCATCAGGTGAGCACACCAGGTGAAGTTGGTCTGGACTTCCCACGCTGCCTGTGCTGGAGCTTCCGTCCCCCAGGTCCCGGGCCACCATGCAGGGCAGGTTGAGCTCGGTGGACCCGCCGGGGCTGGAGTCACTCCTGCTGACACATTCCTCCTCCAGGACCAGGCACAGCTCCTTCAGGTCCAAATTCTCCTTCACCAGCCCGTCCTGCATGCGCTCCAGGTCGGCGAGCTTTTTCAAGTACCCGCCCAGATCCTCCCGCATCACTTTGGCCGCGTGGTGACCGAATAGTTGCCATTCCCTGGCCAGCTTCTTCACTTTGAGCCGGTCGTCGTCCAGGAAGCAGCACAGGTCCCGCAGCTCCACGTTTTCCTCCTGCAGACGCTGATTGATGACTTTCAGTTCCCTGATTTCGAGGAGGTGTCCCTGTAGTTGTTTATTTACCTCTTTTATCAGCCGTCCTCGCTGGATGAGGGCTGATATTTTCTCTGATTCCTCTTTACGCAGCCGGCTCACCAGCTCCTCTTTGGAGCACGCCAGCAAATCCTCGTCAGACATTTTTGACAGTTCTCTACTATTTATTATTTCACCTTCGTTACTCATTTTCTATTAAAACCTAACACCTACAGGGTACCTGAGAATATTTTTTATAAACGGCGAGGTGTCGATACTTCAATGCCCAACACAGAGTCGTCACATCCTCGTCTTCATCTTTATTCAGTCTCTGCCAGATGTCATGTATGCAATCACCACAACACCGGAGGCCAAATCAAGGCAGAAACATGTGATATCTTTATTTAGATGGCTTTCTTCAAGGCCCTGCGACTTCAGTCCCACAGCAGATCTTATGCTGAAGTCAATGTCTGTTCTCTGTGGATAATGCCTTAATGAGGTCGTGTGTGAAAATGCACCGCAAACCCTAATTAATGTCAATCTGTCATCCTCTCAACAGAAGGCTGTGTTCTCCAAAGGCCTCCAGGAATACAACTGTCCTTATTTTACCTCTTCTCGCAGTATTTTGAAGGCAACAGTCGCCCCGTGGGCTTTTCTGTACTGTCTGTATAAAGGCCCGGTCGATCCACGGAGGCTTAATCCAGCAGCCTCGGATGCACACCCCGCAGATGTTGTGATTTTTACGGCGCTGGCATCGTCTCATCAGGCTGTGCTCCACTCGCCTCGGCTGAATGAACTCACTTCCCCGATGGCTGGAGGAAGTGTCCGTACGGTGCAGAGGCTTATTATTAATATTATTTTACAAACGATTAATTAGGCTTGCCGTATAAAAACAAAAATGAATCACAATCCAGTGTCGCCCATTATCCGCTCATAATAAATGCACCATCTTTGCTCATCCTCTGGAGCTGGACTGTTACCACAACAATGTCCGCCTCCACCACTTTCACGGCTGTGACTCCGCTAAGCAGCGAGCTGCGTGTCAAGCTGAAGCACTGACGGAAAACAATCTCTGCAACCTTCAAAATAAAGGCACCGACTTGTGAACTCTTAATGAGATAAGTGAGAAAATATTGCAAAATAAAATTTGGGAACGAATTAAACTACGAAATACATTTCTTACTTATCGCAGCATTTACTTTCATTGATGGCGTGTTACTCTTGTTTCAATCCGATCATGTTCCTCAACAACGTTGGTTTTATTTTGTGTGATTCTTCCGGAAGTTGTAATTATTACGATGACCGCTATTTTGACACGTCGGTTAGATGGTAATCAGAAATATTTGTGGTTTCCTCGGAGGTTTCCAGTGGCTTTTCGACACACCATACTTATGGCATGGTCGTGAATGGCAAAATAGAATCGAGCAGCTCTGTGATCTTACTCTGGCCATCACAGTTACATTATGAAAAACAGCAAGATGTGAGGATGAAGATCTGTTACATGCGATCGCCCAGTTAAGAACTTGTGCGCCCCCATTTGGATTAAAAATCATATTTATTTATTTTTCTTACCTCTATGATACTCTGAAATCGAAACAACGCGGATAAGCACAATTTACAAAGGAAATGAGTAGGAAATGCCTATGTGAAGCCACTTCCTGTTGGATTTTCTGTTGATAGGATCTCAAAAACTAAAGACATGGGCTATAACCAGATAACCAGACCCCAGATCTTTGCAAAACACGAGAAACACAACAACGTCCTACATGCCTTTGGAGTTCACCACAGAGAAAGATACAGCATAATGTAGGCCTAGTTGTACCATGAGTGACTCCTGGTTGTAGGCCTATTCGTTTCTTTTCAAAGAACACTGGCGGAAAGTGTGACTGCAGGCTTTTTTCCACGGGTTTATGCTGAGGCATTCAGCCACATCCTTCCGCCCTCTGTCCCACCTCCATTGTTTCACTGAGGCCATAACAATATAGGGTGTTAACCGTGCAAGGGGGAGCCGGGGATGGAATCAGGGTGTCATGTGAGGTTAGAAATGAGTGGTGATGTGCACCGAGAGATCCGACAAAAAGACATGTTGACTGAGTCGTTTTTCCCCCATGTTGTGATTTTGAAGGACACATGCAGAAACACAGAAAGGGAGGGTGAGGGGAGGGATTTACAGGGATTTATTTAGATTAATCGCTGGAGGAAAAGAGAGCAGATTGTGTACACGCAGGCAGCAGGCAAAGCGCGTAGCCACTGATGGGGCCCGGTGCTCTCACAGAATCCTATCTCTGATCTGACACATTTTAAAATAACCAAGAGCAGAGAAATGAAAAGGCAGAGATCAACAATAGGCTACTGCCTGAGGCCACAAGCCTGTTGTAATTTGAGTCCTGACATGATTATCCATTGTCGTTTGATGACTTTCTTACTTCAAATGAATGGGGCGTTTGAGAGATAAGACTTGGATCTACTCAAAGTGATAGATCCCAATTGTGGAGTCTGTTAGTTTTACTAGTAGGCTATAGGCTACCAGTTTTTTGTCACCATCAACCTTTGGTTTTTGGGGTGCACGACGAAGACAGGGGTTCTACAACTTAAACATAAAATTAACATCAATAACAAACAAATATAACTAGAGAACAACCTAAAACAAGCAATCTATCATATTATAAATCATGCTTTCCGTAATAATACAAACTGCTGTCAAAACACTAACCCTAATTAATATCAGATTTTGTTTCACTGAGACCTAAAAAGCACTGTCCTGTACTTTATATGAGATTAATGGTATTGTCTGCATCCGTAAATTCAATCATAAAAGTCACTATTAGGCCACACAGGTTATGTTCAGTTTATCCAATCAGGACCTTTATCCTGAAGGATAAAATAAGCCTAAAAAAGATATTATGAGTAGATTTAATTAAAAATCGCTACTCATTTTGGAATTGTGCCTGGCTGTAGCTACCCAAAAATCGATGCAGGTGACGTCATCTTTAATGGCTCTACTGTAACTATGGCAACTACGAACAAGCCTCAGCCTTACACACAGATACATTTTTGTAACGCGAACGTTCGGTGTTACAATGTAGCGAATAAGAGGCAACAACGATGTAAGAGCAGTGGTGAAAGAAGTACTCGGATTTTTTACTTAAGTAAAAGTAGCAATAATATTCTGTAATAAATTGAATATCTGCATCCAACGTTTTAATAAAGTTTTAAATTATCGACATTGTAATGTATACATGTACCAAAAATCAAAGTACTCATAAGGCACAATTGCCCATTTCCAAATACTATTGGATTATAATTATTGATGCATTAATGTACACAGTGATGTCATCACGTTTATGCTGCAGATGGTAGGTGAGGATTTATAATTACTTTATGTACTGCTAAGTAATAATAATTGTAGTGGAATAAAAAGTACAATACTTGCCACTGACTAATAGTGAAGTATAAAGCAGCAGAAAATAGAAATGCTCAAGTAAAGTACAATCTCCTCAAAACTGTATTTAGGAGCCCAAGCACAGTACTTCAGTAAATGTACTCAGTTATTTTCCACCACCACGTAAAGACGTAGAGCATTTCCTGTGACGCAACAAAACCGGAAGTTCATGTTAGATGACTGCTGTTGTTGACACTGCGGACCCACGGCAGTACAGTGACAACAGCTTTAGTAGATGTTCGTGCTTTGAATACAAACGTTAAAACCTGCGCCAATCTCCCGATTATACCGCCATGTTAAATTGCTCTTAACTGACCGTTTTGTTGTCTGGTTGTCAGTTTAGTCTCCGCTGATAACTTTGCGACGCAGCTAGCACAGGAGGCTAAGTTTCAATGGAGGAAGTTAGCTAATTAGTAAAACATGGATAGTCAATTTAAATTCAGCTAATGTAATTTAACGATATACTTTGCGGGTTTATTTTTGCTTGGTGCTTAAAACTTATTTGAACAACACTCCAAACAAGGTAAAATGTCCCCCATGTCACTGGTTTCTGTGTTTGGCAGGTGATTGTTGAGCTAAACACTTCATGTTAATCACCTCGCGACTCTCTTGCTTCGTTGTCCTCACGCAGATGGCAGTGGAGCTGGATGTGTTCGTGGGAAACACCACCATCATGGATGAGGAGGTTTATCAGCTCTGGCTGGACGGACACACAGGTATGGGTCACACCATAGATTTATGGGGTAGCAACATATCAATCTGTGTATTAAAAAAAAAAGCAGTTGTAAGTATCACAATCCAAATGTTAAGAAACAGTTAACTAAAGCATCAGATTTGGGAAACAAATCGGTAAAAACGAAACCTATAATTACCTGCTCAGTTATTGCAGCATCTACCTCCACATCCTGCACACTAGTAGCAACCAGTGTGAATCATGAAGTTGCAGTAGTCAGTTAGTCCTGCTGTATATTCACCCCACACCAGTAGCTATGTTAGTTCAGGTTATTACATATAATCTCTGAACAGTGCTTGTTCGATTTTTTTCCACCAGTGAATGATGCAGTGAAAGTACGAATGGAGGGGGGAGTGCTGGAGGAATTTGAGGCCAGCGCAGATGTCCTGCTGAGTGACACCATGGACCAGTACAGGACTTTCCAGATGTGTGAGCGTCTGCTGCACAGTCCAGCCAAACTAGCCAACCAGCTCCTGTTTCAGATTCCACCTCATCGACAAGCCATCCTCATAGAGAGGTGCAGTAATGATGTTCTCATTTATTTGCATTGAATTATCTGATGTGTTTCTGGTGTCTGGCTGACAACTTTGGATCAAGGATTTATGTATATTTCTATCTTTTCTTTCTTTGGAATGAGCATCTTTCTTGAACTAGATTATTCTCTTCCCAAGGCAGATGCTATTATGGTATATAATTGTTATTAAACACACTACTTTGTTCTTGTTTGCTGACATTGTAGATGAGAATATATTGTCACAAACTTCCCCTTTTGCCTCTCTGTTTCTTTGTTTAGATACTATGCTTTTGATGATGCATTTGTCCGTGAGGTCCTGGGAAAGAAACTCTCTAAAGGGACCAAGAAAGACTTAGATGATATCAGTGCCAAGACAAGTGTGACACTGAAAAGCTGCAGACGACAAGTAAATACATTCTGTGCTCCACAATGACATATGTATTATATGTATTATCAGTTTTAAAAGTCTGTCGCTGTGTTGATACATTTCACCTCTGAAAATATAATTTTGTTGTGGTTGCTCTGCTTTTCTTCTGTGAATAGCAGGTTTCAACGTTTCAACAAGCCGATTTTCTAACATTTTTCTAGCTTTTTGCACAGTTTATCAGTTGGGTGATGGGGCAGCTGAATGTCTGCAGTACAAGAACTGTGCTGGTTTTATACAAGTCATGTTGTTGTAATTTAAGTAAATCTCCTGCATCATGTGTTTAATTTCAGTTTGACAACTTCAAACGTGTTTTTAAAGTTGTGGAAGAGCTGAAGGGACCCCTGGTGGAGAACATACGTCAGCATTTTCTTCTCTCTGACAAGCTTGCAAGGTAATCATTGAGAGGAGCAGAGTTCAAGCCTTCCAAACTCAGGATAATTTTTTGAAAAATTGTTATTGCTTTAGATCTGTTTTGTTGTGGTTTTGTATTGTTTACTAATTCTGACAGAATATCACATGAAAAGGCTGGTGTTCAGGATATCCAAAACAACTAAGTTCTATCTAATTGTCTTGTCCTGTTTTTTATCTCCTATAATGCTCTGCTTGTTTCAGGGATTATGCCGCCATTGTTTTCTTTGCCAACAATCGCTTTGAGACGGGGAAAAGAAAGCTACAATATCTCACTTTCCAGGACTTTGCTTTCTGTGCTGGGCTGCTTATCAACAACTGGACCGTTGGGGCCGTTGGTGAGTGATTTCTTCTGTTTTCTTTGGCCATTTTGCTGACATTCAATGTGAGACGCACGTATACCATTTTTTAACAGTTATGTAACACATTAATCTTATTGAGCTGTTTCAATGTGTCTTAGTTTGAGGGTTGCAGAGCAATAAAACATTAGTGGTAAATCTGAGAAGAACAAAAGACATTTTGAAAGGGCTTCAGGTAAATATAGCACTTGAGAACAAGAGGTATGCTGTATATGCTGGTTAAGTATTACGAATAAGGAACATTTTTTAGAGCAGTGCCTCTGTCAGTGAGGCCCACTGACCACCAGAGGTCCTGCAGGTTTTGCTGGTCCTCATTAAAATAAGGGTGAATTTTAAATTTGTAAGTTACCAATGAAGAAAGTGAGAAAGAGAAACCAGATTAGGCAGAGTCTGAGTAATGATGTAATTGAATAATTGTAAGAAAAAGAGTATGTACTCATAATAGTCACAAGAAAAAAAAAACATCCTTTAAGTTGATTTGACAGTGTCTGACTTTCTGAGTTTTCTTTGTAGATAACATGGTGGAAGACATGGACGTCGATCTTGATAAAGAGTTTTTACAAGAGTTGAAGGAGCTGAAGATTTTAATAACGGACAAAGATCTGCTGGATCAACACAAAAGGTAACACAAACACACAAAAAGATCTACACTTTTTTGCTGACTACAAAAAATGTGCCATTCTTCTAACATGTTTTTATCCACAGTCTCTTTTTAATTTCTAACTCCACTGTTTCTGTTCAGTCTGGTCTGTACAGCTCTCAGAGGAAAGACTAAAGCTTTTAATGAGATGGAGGCTAATTTCAAGGTGAGAAACATTACACCTTCATCATGTCCTAAATATAATCAGTTCGTCACCTCTGCAATGAAAGAGATGATAGTTTTTTTGAATCTTAATCTCTTTTTCTTTTTTTTCTTTTTGTAGAATCTTTCCAGAGGCCTTGTCAACATTGCTGCAAAGTTAACTAACACAAAAGATGTCAGAGATTTCTTCATTGATCTTGTGGAGAAGGTTTGTGCTTTATCAAAATGCAGTCTCTTTTTTCTCAAGTGTTGTAAGCAAAGACAGACCATCCGGCCCAGATTTTTCTTAGGCCTGTGCCAACTTTAAAGTCTGCTTTTGAGACGGTGTGATGTAACGTCTCCTCCCCTCCTTTTCTCCTCCAGTTTATTGAGCCGTGCCGTTCAGACCGATGGACAGCTGCGGACATGAGACTCTACCTCACTCACTACACCAACTCTGCACACATACTTGACACATTCAAGTGAGTTAATGTGCTTTTATTCTGTAAAATCTATCAGGCAGAGCATGGCACCAACCCTGCCAGGGTAATCAATTCCCAAGGGGGCGACCAAAGCTGAAAATACAGTCATGATTTTGTAGAGAGCTTTGGAGAACTTACCAATAACCGAATAAGGGTATGCATTTTGGCAGTCATTAAACACTGCTCAAGCATAAAGTTGGTATGTTAAAATCCTCTAATATTGACGTTCTACCAGTGGGTGTCACCCTATCTAGCCCTGATTTCTTAAACTGTAGTTACCTTGTTTCTCATGCAAACACTCAGGAATGTAGTTAAGGGTTTACACAGGCCTGCACCACTACATGCTTAACAAAGAGATATTCATAAAAAGAAATGTTGACCCCCCCACCCTCACCATTACACCGAGCGGACAAAGATTGCCACATTTACTCTCTTCACCCAGATTTCACAATTACAGTTTGTCACGAGACTTACAGTACCTCTTTGCTCCATTTATTTACAGTGTACTCTCTTTCTCTCTCTGTTTTCTGCCCCTCAGACACCAGGTTGTGTGGGACAGATACATGGGTGTCATCAAAAGCTGTATCTTCAAAATGTATCATGACTGAAGTGTGTTTCGTTGCGGCTCACCGCTCTCTTCTCCCAACTCCTCCTCTGGTTTGTTTTCCCCCTGCTGAAGCCGTTATCTTAGCCCTTTGGTTTGTGCTTTCTTTGTTTGCTGATGAATTTTTCTTCTCGAGTTCCATTATTGCTCCCCATTTACTCCCCTAGTTTCCACACATTGTCTGTAAATTTGGTTTGTAAATAAAATTAACATATTTACATCAAAATGTCATTTTGTTTTATGTTATCATTTTATCTACTGTGTTATATGGAAGTTATATTCCAGAGACAGGATTTACTGATCTTGTGAGTGTTGGATGGAGATTAGAGACAGACAAAGAGAGGGAGAGATAAATCGCAAAAGTGAAGATGGAAGATTTGTCAGCAGTATGCATCCAGTAGGCAGTGGAAAGTGTATTAGTGTTTTAGATATAAAATGTGATCAGCAGATTGCGTGTGTCATGAATTGACAGCTCTGCCAGTGTTTGGGGTGTCTGTGTGTGGCCATTGGAATAAGAGACCAGCCAGGGGGGCACAGTTGGTCCATTTAGGGGGTTGTCAGTGTGACTTTTAACAACATCCCTTGTATTGACAGCTGCCATCTCTACCACCACCCAGAAACACAGGACAGATAAACAATCAGAACCTAAGTAAAGGTCTTTAAACCTACACACTGGAGGTTTACTTTAAAAGAGCTGGATGAATATAAGTAAATACAGTAATGGCTCCCATAATTTAAAAAATGCCGTGATTGTGCTTACTAAAAATATAAAGATTAGTATGTCTATTAAAAAATATTTGGTTATAAACTTTAATGTGGGCAATCATTTTGTAATGGGTGTTACATTTCTTATGTGTCTTGGAAAGACGCCTGCAATTATACTAATGTTGATGCTGCTCATTTAATTTTGAAAGGGATTTTATTTTGTGGGAAGCACAGGGGTGACCTTTAAGTTTGACTTTAATTTGAGTCAAGACTAACATGACTAATGTGGGTTAAGCAACATCTTAAACAGTTTGCAACATAACAGACAGCAACTTTTGCAAGAAAAAAAATTACTGCCGGAAATGATTCCAAGTGCAGTAATGTATTAGTCATATGCAAACACAGAGCAGCAAAGTTAGAACATTGGTTTGGAATAATTATAGCAGTTTATTTTCAGTATTTTATCCCAAAAGCGCCACCCGTTTATTCTGTGAAATAAGCTGACAAATTTTCCGAGTAGGTCTCCACACACTCTCTCTCCTCTCCACTCTCTAATTTTTGTCCACATTCCATTAACTTCTCTCTCCCTGGCTATAAATATCCTGCATGTCAGATTGGACGAGAGCAAGGGCTTTAGACGCTTTATGGAAAAAAAAAAAAAAAAAAAGAGGACAAGATGGGGGAGGTAAGTATAGATAGATGGGGGGTAAATGGGAAAAGGGAGGGAGGAAAGGGTGGGAGAGCTTGGGGCTTTTGCAGGGGTTTAGTTTAAATGAAACCAGGTGTGTTGTGGGACTCGTAAGAGGGGCATTGGTTAGGAAGATGGGGGGGCATATGTGTGTGAATCTGTGAGTTGTTGTTCCGCCTGCGATTTGGACGGATTTGGAATTTTGGAATTTGGGCCGCAGACCAGGAATTTGCATCCTGGGGGGTCAGGGAGAGGGGGTTTGGAGAGTGGAGGATGGCAGTGCAGGGGGCCAGAGGGGGGGTAAGAATGGGCTGTCTCTCTCTCACTCTCTCTCTCCTCTCCGTCTCTTGCTCTCGCTCTCTCTCTCTCTCTCCCTCCCTTTGCATGTGTTCAGCTGCTCCAGCTGTCGGTCTCCCCACTCACTCTCTCAGGGTCATACAGGCAGGAGTTTAAGGGACCACTTCTGTACGCCAACTCAGCCGGGACGACAGCAGCCAGCAGAAGGACACACTGGTCAGAGGGAGACTGGGAGACAGAAGAGCCACCGGAAAAGATTCCTCCGTGAGTTTTCCTGTGTTCTTTTAATGTCTTATACAAACGTGAGACAAGATTTGTATCAAACAGTGAACTGGCGGACGACTTATCATGTTTGCGAGAGTTGTAGGGAGAAGAAACGGAGGTGAGATGTACCTCTTACCCACTTTTCTGGTACAGGCCATACACGTCACAGTTGCACCGCTGCTCTGCTGTCTGCTCTGCTGTCTGCTGTCTGCTCTGCTCTCCCAGCTACACTTGGCTCCTCACAAGAGTCAAGATAATGTGGCACACAGTCTGTGTAGTTCGCTTCTTGGCTCTGTGTTTGAGACTGTAATAGGGGGGTAGACAGGAAGAGAGGCAATGAGTCACACGGCATGTATTATTGTACAGTATATTGCAAAATTCCTCCACCTCATCCCTCTTGTACAACTTTTAAAGTCAGTGTCACGATCTCAGTTTTCTTAGTCATTCAGTGGAAACGAGAGTAAGATAATAAGTTCTAAGTTGAATTTTCTGAAAGAAAGCAGCCATTTCTGTTGAACAAGAGGAACAGGTGCCAGCATCCAACACACACAGAAACAATCTTAAAACCTGGATGACATCTCAGGCAGTGTAGCATGCTGCCTTACGACTGTTTGACAGTGTATTTTATCACAGTTTATACAGTTACTCCTAATAGCTAACACGTGACAGCTCCACCACTTCTGTAATGACTCAAGTGGGATATTAAAGGCAACAGGAAGGAGCTCAGTTCCCCTAAGCCCATCACCTCATGCTACTTTGTCTGCATATACTGATACATCCCAGCCCTTTACCAGTCTTTCCAGAGGGAGTCGCAGCAGCATGGACACTGGGATTTGTTAGTTACAGTGTGTGAATTTCTCCTGCCGGTCGCTATCCATCACTAACTGTGGAGATTCTCAGAGCAGCAGTTACCCTGTGTGTGAGACGGAGACTCCCTGATTGTGAAGGTTCACTGCCACAATGGTAACAGAGCACAGCTGGAGTGTGCTGGGCCACCATGTTCTCAGGCTGCTCCACGCACAACCGAGCATAACAACACAAAGCTAGCTATGTATACACTACAAGACATGACCATCCTTCTGTGTGTGTGTGTGTGTGTGTGTGTGTGTAAGTGTGTGTGGTCCAACTGTGTGTTTTTCCTGGTCTCTATGTGGTCACTGTTATAAGCCCCCTGACATTTTGCTTGTTAAACTGTGCTGACTGTGTGAATTTAAAAATGGGTCAGCCTTCTGTTACTGAGGCCAAGACAACCTCCAAATGGCAATTATATTCGATTGGAATTATTTTATCATGAGATGTAATGTGAATAAAGCCCACAACAGGTGTCGTGCAGTAGCAGCAGCGTTAGCGAGGTGGTGTTACAGTGAACCTGTGTCTCTGTCAGCGGTCGTCCAAACCCACACGGTGAACTTCTGCACCACGGCCACATTCTTTGACATCCTCCTACACAATGAGGAGAGATGAGAGGTTGGGGGAGCAGTAGCTGGAGATCTGGCACCAGCTGTCTTATGTGAACCATGGGGGGTTTCCCAGAACCTGATACTCTGGGAACCACTGCCGTGGCAGGGCATCCCAGCTGAGAACTGGCGCCCGCATCCTTGCCGCGGGCATTCCAGAGGTCCACCGCCACTTGATCTCCAGCGGCAGCAGGGCAACACCCATGCATCCCTGCTGCCCAGACTCAGTAGCCAGTGAGTGACTGGACCCTGGACTGATGGTCAGTTTGTTTTTGGGTGGTTTTGGGTCGCATTCTTACTGGTTGTAAGTGGCTGCTCGGCCAGTTCATAGAGGTCACGTACTGCAGTAGTCAGATTGCACAGTGGTATGTGTTACCGTCTGTGCTTACAGGGTGAAGGCATGTTTTGCTGCTTTTCACCACACAATGGTCGCAAATGGCACGTGATGTCATCCACTGGGCATTTGCGGGTGTCCACGTCACCCTGCGGACTTCTATTTGTTTCAACGAGAAATACAACAATAAGCAGTGCCTGTAAATGTGGCCTCTGGAGTTTATATCAGAGCGTGTGTCTATGCACGTAGACAGGCAGTGATTACAACTTTCCTGTCATGTAGTTTAACTAGAGCTCCCTGACTTTGCAAACATCACTCGCTTAGAATATATTTTTTTATTCCTTCACTTGGCCTGTTTTTTTCTGGGTCTTTTTGTCTATGGGAGCTGGAATAAGTGATTTGTTTACGCTAAGACTCAGCTGAAACACTTATAGCTTCTCTCCAGGAACATTAACTGAGGGATGGTTGTGTCTCTGCTGGGAGAAAAGCCAAGTCCTTCAGAGCACAGAGCAAATACACATACATAATACACTATAAATCTACCTCAAAAATACACTACACTCTACAGAACATTGCAGAAAAGACCAGTGGTGGTGGAAGGACTCAGACCTTTAAGCAAAAGTAGCAATGCCTCAATTTCAAAATATTCGGTCCTGCCTTTAAAATTCTGCTCAGTAAAAGTACATTAGTCAAAATGTACTTAAATTATTCAAATTAAAAGTACTTTTTATGCCTAATGTCCTCTTTCTGACTGTTAAATTATCCAGATCCCAGGGTCCTGAGAGATTAGGATATTTTAGTCTCATGCGTACAAGAAAATATTTTGGGTTGCACAAATTACGATTTGAATACTACTTTTTCTTTTATTAGTTTTGTTGCAGGACTTCATGTAAATACCAGCTTAGCTTTACTGAGCAGCATAACTGGAAACACCTCTGTGGGAATGCAGGGCCTTTAATCTATAATAATACATCATATTTAATAAGTGAATCATATGTTTTATTTGTAAAAATCAAAGTAACTAATAACTTTAGCTGTTTAAAGTACCATAAATGGAAGCACTCGATTAAAGTATCTAAAATTGTACTTGAGTAAATGTATTTAGTGACGTTCCACCACTGACAAAGGCTGATGCCCTCTTACATTACAGGGAGACAACACAGACTCTACGGAGAAGGAGATTCCCTTTCACAGAGACAAATTAACTTGAAGTTTATCACAGAAACTGAGCAAGAGATGCTGTTGGGAAATATGCAGGGAATCGCCAGGATTTATGAGCTCCCACCGACGCTGCTCTCATACACAGTAAACCGAACCTGTGGAGGCAGCGCTGCAGCGAGACTATCATTCCACTGAGTTGTAGTTGTGCCAGTCTGCAGACACAGAGGGCTTTCTGTGAGCAGCTAATATGAAAGTATTTCTGTGATGTTGACTTTGTTATTTTCAGCTGAAGGATGGAGTACGTCACAGTGTTTATGTTTTTACCTGGCAGACTGATTTATTCCATTTATTCTTGCTGCGATCAAGGGGGAACTGTTTGGTTGACAAACAGTGAACCAAGGCCAAGAACCTAACTGTTTGTGTTTTGACTGACTACTTAAAAATTGACTGAGTTGATTTATCCATTTCAGCTGTGGGAACAGCTTACAGCGCCCGTGTGTTTTGAGACTGAATCGAACCATTTTGTGATTTCTAATGTAGTCTATTTTTGTCTTTTTCCACCTCTCTTTCTCTCTGTGTCTCTCTGAAATACAGATACCACCTCCTGGCTGCTCTGTACATCACAAAGTCTCTTCTTCAAGGCACTGCTACCTGTCTGATAGTCGTGTGAGCGTGTGTGTGCGTGTGTGTGTGCGTGTGTTTGTTTGTGTGCATGTTGTACGTGTGTTCCTGTCCCGTCTCCCACCAATTAATGCATTAGTATGCAGGGTGTTTGTGTGTCAAACTTGTGCGTGTGCATATGTGTGTCTGTGCTCCTCCGCAGTGCTATTTCACAGCCACCTACAGAAAGTGACACCTACACGGTAAGGATGGATGAATCTCTCTCCTTCCTCCTCTTCTCCTCTCTTACTCCTTTCTTTTTCTTTGCATCTTCTCTTTTATTAGATATCACACCTGTCAGGTGATGTTACATCTTTTTTTGTGTTGAAATGTTGTCCTCAAATCCTCTTTATTACCTCTTCTTCTCCTTTAATATTCCACAGCCATTTTCCACCACTTCCAACATTTTATAGTAGTCCTAACTGGGGGTAATTTTAGTTTTAATTCCATGTTTCTTTAGGCCTCACTTTTTCTTTCCATGCTGCTCACAGCAATATACTTTCTTCCCAGAATGATAATGACCCTTTTTCCAAACTGTGGCCTCCCAGTCTTTGTTTTTGAAGTGACATTTGGCTTGAGGAAAATAGTTTAAAATGTCATACTTCCTTTAACAGCAGCAGACTTCTTGTCTTTTTGGCCCAGCGCTCCTACATGAATACAGAGGAAACGAGTTTCTCTCTTTTTTTATGTCCCACTACTGGGGAATTTATTATGTATTATGAATATATTATGCAACTTTTTCTCAGAGGGACTATTCACATCTTTCTTTCCACCATTTTCTCACACTCCTCTTCTCTCTGCTTTTTGTAGGAATGCACAGATGGGTATCACTGGGACCCTCAGACTGAGCACTGCAAAGGTAAAGCTCTCTTTTACCTGCGGTTATTGCACCTCAATGCCCAATTCTTTTGTACAGTAACAGCTTTGGTTTTCTTCTTCTTCTCCAAGGCCTGTCCTGTCTTTTTGATTGATTTCAGTAATTAAATATCTGTCTCTGCATCTCCTGTCAGACATAAACGAGTGTGAGACCATTCCAGATGCCTGCAAAGGGGAAATGAAGTGTTTCAACCACTATGGAGGGTACCTGTGCCTCCCTCGCTCTGCGGCAGTCATCCCAGCTCCAGAGCCCCAAATCACGCCCACCGAGCCCTTTAACCCCTGCCCTCTGGGCTACGAGCCGCAGGGAGACAGCTGTGTGGGTGGGTGTCTGGTTTGTAGGTCTGGGGGTTAGGGGTGGACAGGTGGCAACAGGATGAGTGATCATTAAGCATGTTTGTGTGTGTGTGTGATTGTGTAAATTTATTGTCGACGGCCACAGATTGTGAGGGACAGGTGGCCATAGCAGGTGTTGTGACTGGAGGCAGCGTGTTGCTGCAATCTGTGTGGGTGTGAGTTAGTATGAGTCCACGGGGGGGCAGACAGACAGTGTAGGAATGTGGAAGATTTCACACGAGGACAGCTGCTGTGTTTTAAGAACCGAGAAACCTTCTTGTGCCGGAGGACGGCGAGGCGGTCATCAGGGTCTGCATGAGACAGCAAATATGACTCAACATGATGTGTTACTCTCAGCTGTCGGGTGCAAACGAGGGGAGCAGAACGGCCACTGTCTGCCCTCTAACAATCACAGTCTATCGGTCAGTCAGGCTGAATGATGCTGTGTTTGCTCACAATAACTACAGCTGTGATATGTGTGCCCCTGTTTCACTTCACCCACAAACACAGATGTCGATGAGTGTGAGCGAGATGAACATGACTGCCAGCCCAGCCAGCAGTGTATCAACACCCTGGGTGCCTTCACCTGCCAGTGTCCGGATGGTTACCGCAAGGTTGGCACAGAGTGTATTGGTGAGATAATGTGAATTTATCCTTCCACTAGTGTAGCGAAGTAGGTTTAAATATGGAAACTCAGAGAAATGTTTCACTGCAAGGCCTGTGGTGAAGTTAGTTATAGCTGCATGGTTGAGCCAAATAACCTCTTTTTTCTCTGTGTCAGACATCGACGAGTGCAGGTACAGATACTGCCAACATCGCTGTGTCAACGTCCCCGGTTCCTTCTCCTGTCAGTGTGAACCTGGTTTCCAGCTGGCAGGAAACAACCGCTCTTGCATTGGTGAGTGATGCAACCAATAACGGAAGAAGTATTAAGATCATTTAGGACACTCTTTTCTCTCAATCATCTCTTTATAGTGAAAGTTATTTCATTTTAATATTTTATTCCTATATGTACTATCTTACAAAGATCTTCGTCAGACTTGGTCATGTGCCTGAGGAAAAAATGAAAGCCCTCTGAAAATCTGTAACATTAAATATTCATGGCTGAATTAATCTGCTTAATTAGTTGTGGTTTGATCACATTTGATTGACAGTGGCCTGGCAACAGTAACAACAACCCTACAACTGTCATTACATATTGATTTATAATTTATAAATTCTAATTGGTGCAGGCCTAAAGGGTGTGACAACACCTCACTTTAAAACCAGTGAGAAAAACAGCATTGATAGAAATCCCTTGGTGAAACCAGAAGTGTTTCAACTCTGGCAGTAAAATAGTTCATGTTGGACCGGTTCATTTGTAGTAATAATCTGACTGAGGAAATGTGTTTTCAGGGACTTTAAATTTATTTGGAGCTTTAATTCTGATTTCTTTCTGAGTTTTTGATCCAGAACCTATAAAAGGTTTTGGAATGTGTTTCGCTTTCCAGTCTGTTGTCCCACAAAAATTATGACGACTTTATACAACATTTAAATGTTACCTCTACAGTGTACAATAAAATCTCCATTACCTCCGTTCAGATGTGAATGAATGTGACATGGGTGCCCCCTGCTCTCAGAGGTGTTACAACACATATGGCACCTTCCTCTGTCGCTGTGACCAGGGCTACGAGCTGGGGCCTGATGGCTTTGCTTGTAACGGTAAGAGACCCTCCCTGTCTGTCTTTCTGTGTAAATCTGTCTTTGATGGTGAACAGTTAATAAAACCTGAACTTGCAACTTGACAGACATCGATGAGTGCAGCTACTCCAGTTACCTATGCCAGTACCAGTGTGTCAATGAGCCAGGCAAGTTCTCCTGCGTGTGCCCTGAAGGATATCAGCTGCTGGGAACCAGACTATGTCAGGGTAAGCACACCTGCCCCCATTTCCTCTCAAAACTAACACCTTCCTCTCTGTGAGTCAATACTAATTCATTCTTTGACAGCAACTCTGTTCCTGTACACTTGTTCTGTTCGGTCAAACATCACAAGCTGTCTTTCCTCTGCAGATATAAACGAATGTGAAACAGGTGAACATCAGTGTACTGAGTCTCAGACGTGTGTGAATATCCACGGAGGATACCAGTGTGTGGACACCAACCGATGCCAAGAACCATACATCCAGGTGTCTGAAAAGTGAGTGACACCTCATGAAAGCTTGAGTGTGCCCATACACAAACACACACTTTCACACACCTTTTCCCAATTACTCAAATATGTGCTGGCCCTCGACTGAGAATATAATCAGCCCCTGTATTGAGTATGGCGCAAAGTGCAAGATTACCCCAATTACTTTTTCCACATATGAGTCCAACTTTGCAACCTTTTCTTTTGAACACGGTCCAGTGCAATAAGAAAACTATTACAGTTGTGAACAAGTGTTGGATTGGTAACAGGTGTGGGTCACTATTAACATATCCCTGAAGATTTGTTAGTATAAAATTCATTTTAGAAAAACATGAGGGAAAAAATGGCTACTGTTCAATATTTGTTTAGATTTTAAGAGATCTTTACTCTTAGTCATATTACTCCCTCTGCTGGCTGATTTATGAATTACTGTTGCTGTTTCTGTGCTCCTACTATGGTGGATGGATTTCTGAAGGGGCCAAAAGAGCTCAGGGCCCCTGGGTCAGAGCCTCTGCAGTGGCTTTTAACATTCCTTACTGTAAAGTCATTAAAACAATGTTGCACAATGACTACTAAAAGATGCAAAACGATGGCAGGCACGGACACAGATTCGCCACAAAAACAAGCAAAACTGCAGCTAAACAGATGCAAAATGAGCACAAAGACCCAAATCACTGACCTTTTTTTTTTTTCCTTCCATTGTGTGCGTCCAGCCGCTGTGTGTGTCCTGTCAGCAAGCCCGCCTGTCGAGATCAGCCTTTCTCCATCGTCCACCGCTACATGACCATCACCTCGGAGCGCACCGTCCCCTCCGACATCTTCCAGATTCAAGCCACCAGCGTCTCTCCGGGGGCTTACAACACTTTCCGCATCCGCTCCGGTGATGAGAATGGAGACTTCTACATCAGGGTGAGAACTGTTACAGAGCAGAGCATGATGAAGAGCACGATGTGGCACTGACTTGATTGGTTATTGTTTCAGTTGATCTCTGCAACAGAACCTGTCATCAGACAGTCAGGGTTACATGGATATATTGGGACAGGAAAAATATTTTATTTTAACATTGAACACTTGTCAACAGGGAGTTAGTGAATAGTTAATAGTGTGGCCCAATTATCAACATATTGCAACATATTTTAGATTCAGTATGACTTACACTTTCTGGGGATACAGTTATCTTTGATCTCCATCACAAATAAACGTCAATAAACCTGCTTATAAAATCAGAAACAAAACAGCCTCCTAATCCCTCCAGAATTTACCTGAGACTCAGCAGGGTTTTACTGATTTTACACTGATAATTGTCAGTACAGCCAATATAACATATAACATTATCCAAAAAGCTTTGTAGACAAAAATGTATTTAAATATACTGATATTTAAGCTCATATTCAATATGTGTAGTTAAATTTATATAATATAAGATGGCCAAAGTGAACATTGAAAATTGGGCTGCTTGTATGGTGATTGGGTGTCTGACCTGTTTTCAGTCAAATCTGGCAACACTGCCTTCAAAATGATCATATAGTTGAATCAACACCTCTTTATTGCAGGGCTGTTGTATCAGTTTTGGATAGGTATACCTTGTAAACTGTCCTTTATTTTAAAACAATATTGTTAATAATAATACATGTCACTCATGAAGGGCATTTCTGGATGCTCAAACATGCTTTACATGTATTGTTGGTATAGAAATTCAAAAACTCACCCACACACTGACAGCAGTTCCCTCTGCAGTAGAAATGAACTCAGTTATATATTTTTTTTCTTCTCCAGCAAATCAATAATATCAGTGCGATGCTGGTGCTGGCCCGCGCCGTGTCAGGGCCCAGAGAGTACACGTTGGACCTGGAGATGGTGTCAGTTAACCCTCTGCTGAGCTACCATGGCAGCTCCGCTCTCAGACTCTCCATCTACGTCGGGCCTTACAGCTTTTAAAGAGGAAGAGGAAGAAGAAGTAGAAGAAGTAGAAGAAGAAGAAGAAGAGGACTTGAGGGAAACAGAAAAGATGGAGAGAAAGAGCTGGGGAGAAACATGGATGCAAACAAAGGAAAAAGAAGCTGTAAAAAGAAGTGGTCAATGCAGTTCAACCAATCACTGTGATGTTACACTCTTAACGTTTTGTACTTAGTTGTCCAAAGAAAAGCCACACATTTGTCAGCCCACCATACTGCGTGTAAGAATATACATACAGTACAGTATACAAATACATGTAGCAGTAAAGTCTCACAGATAAACAGCAGCCTTACAATAATTAATCCAGTCAAATTGTTCCTTTGAGTTTAATCTGTCAGTTTTTCTGTTCTCTAGGATGAATCATGTTTAATGTTATTTTGCCTGAAAGCATCATTCTGTGGTCAGTGTGTATCAAAGGGATTTCTTCTCTTCACACGTGTTCAGGGTGATAACAAATCTGTGCCGTCTGCCGTCAGGTGGAGAGATTCACGCCCAGCGTCACTAGATTAATCTGTTTTCACCAGTTTACATCCTTATTTTCAGTTCCACTCTGTTTGTCACTTTATTCTTGTCAGCCCTGTTTCCTGTTGACAGACGTGATTCAGCAACCACTCAGATCAGACCTCAGCATCCACTCTCCTCCTTCACCCTCCACTGTTCATTCCTATGTTCGAGCTCTCTGTAACTGCCATTTGTCGGATTGTCACGTTGCTGATCGTGTTGTACTTTGTTTTTTTTTTTTGTTTATTTTGTTTGTCAAAGATTTGAACCCAAATAAAACAATATACCTTTACATCTCTGCGTCACAGTGAAACTGATCAGTTTCTTTCTTTTTGGTCTTTTTATTCTGAAGCACCATCCCTCTGAAACTTCTAATATTATTTAGCCAAAACATTTTGTTGATCAGTCGATAAACAGACAGACTGCCAACGATTTAACATTTTCTAGTTTCAGCTTCTCTGGTGTGAGGATTTGCTGCTTTCCTCTGTTTTATATATTAATGTAACTGAATATCTTTTGATTTTAGACTGTTGATTGCATTCAGAAAGCTTTTTGACTACATCACCTCGGGCTGTGGGAAACTGAAACATGAACATTTTATAGACAAAATGATTAATCGATGATGGAAATAGTCATTAGTTATGGCCCTAATAATCCTTATTGACAAAGTTGGGTGAGTGTTCCTATTTGAAGCCCAGCATTATTGTTACATCATTAGGCCTTGCAGTATCGGGTTGTGTTGTTGCTCTGTACGTACGAGTTTTGTCGCTTGTTCAAGTTTGTTGTCAAGTGTAGGATGGGCTCAAAGTTGCCCCTTGTGGTTGTTGGGGAAAAAACAGCCACTATAACTGCCAAGTACCAGCGTGTGTTTTCCACACTCAGCCTCAGGGGGCAGTAGTGAGGCCATTGTGACTTGGCCCTCCACTATGACGCGAAAACGCCGCACTAGAAAATGTAGTTGGACGAGTGAAACAAAGGTGAGATTTATGCTTTATCAGAAGTGTTTTCAAACTGTATATTTTGTTTTAATAGGAGACTAAAAAGATGAAGACTTGACTGGCAGGTTTTGCAGATATATGTCTGGTTAACTGCCTCATGTCAGCTGCTGCCCTGATCTCTTCCAGACGATCATCCAGGACTGTCCTCTGAGTCCTGAACGGGGCTAACTAAACCATCATACTGAATCCTCTGACAGGCTCTGACACCCTTTTTCTAATGTGCCTTTAAATCTTTTCTAATGTGCCTTTAAAACTTTAACGCAAACAAAGGTTTGTCCTGGCCTTAGAGCTACACCGTATTTATTCAGGCAAATAGCCGGCGCCTGGCTTGACTGGCAGCCACGGCTCACTCAGTAGTCGCAGCCATCATCCCTGCTTGTCCAGCTCCACTAGTCTTAAAATAGCCACCAGTTGTACAAGAAATGTTTCTACATCAATCTCTGACGAACTGCAACTTTAAACTGTGCTTTATCTAGTTTCACTGTATTACCAATATCCACAAGTAAGTAGCCACACTGGTATGAGGAGTTTTAAGGAAAGAACCTGGTTTTAATATGAAGCGTGTGTCTATGTAAGAGTGCAGGCAAGTCTATAGGGTCATCAGGTGGGCACCCTATCAATAATTCACTGAGCTGGGCCCACGACACAGAGGAGGGTCACCAGTGTGTTCAAATATCCCAGAACTACCTCCCTCTTTACCTGCACCCACACACTCAACAAGATATATTCACTTCTGTCTAAACATCACCAGCTAACAGCTAACATCCTCGTGACTTCTGTCCTGTCCTAAACAAGATCCATGCTAAAATACTCTCCAGTCATAGAGAAAAGACAGGAAATATCAGCACTCTCCCATCTTCGCACATGATCTAAAAATGTTTGATTTCTGTGTGAGGAAGAAGGGGATTAGATCTTGTATCCACTTCCTAACATCCTTAAATCAGGAGGAAAGGCAGCAAATGGCTGCAGTGTAAACTGAACAGGAATGAAGCTCTGCAGCCTTCTGTTCTATTTTTACTGTCACAGCACTTCACTTGTGTGTTAACTGATTCTACTGACCCACACAAAAAAGAAAAAAAAAAACTAAGGAAAAAGAGAGAGACGGAGAAAAAAGAGAGAGGGGAAAGCCCTTATTTTACAGTCCACTGCTGTCTGCTCCGCCCAGTCCCACACACAAACACACACAAACACACCACACACACCTCCCATCTGTCCTCACTGGGGGGGCGGGGGGGTGATGACTCACACACACAGCGCTGTTTTATGTAACTGGAGCAGACAACGTTCGGCCACCAGGGGGCAGCAGACCACACAGATCTCCTCTCACAGCAGCAGTCCAGGAATAGCAACAACCTGAGGAGAGAAGGTTGGTTTTATAACCTAAGCGAATAGTGAGCCTACATTTTCGCCCGTTTTCATGAACTCATGCACCTGTGGGAGGAAAAAGTGATGACAACTTTTTCTACCTCTCACAAATAATGTGCAATACAGCGACTGCGACGTACAACTACTTTGAAATATGTTGTAGAATAGATTTTTGTTGTTACATAACTTGGCATCTTGTGATGATGGAGAACAAAGATGACAGAATCTGGTGATAGTGTTAAAGAGTGCAGTATGGTAGGAGGTGTGTGTGTGTGTGTGTGTGTGTGTGTGTATGCGCGCACATTAGGGGAGAGTAGTTTACAGGTCCCCTGGCATTTCCTGTTGGCATCCAGACAGAAAGAATACCTGACTGAAACAGGATGACACTGTCATGGATGGATTACTGAACTGGCCTACCAGGATACAGGGGGCCAAGCAGTCAAGGGGTCCCCTTGCTTCACCTGCAAAATGTGACTGAAACACAAATTGACCACAAAGAGAAGCAAATTGATTTAAATAGACACAAAACAACCAAAATGAGACAAAAAAAAATCACAAAAGACCACAAAGTGACACAAAATTACTGAAAGAAATGTTGCAAATCTATCTATCTATCTATCTATCTATCTATCTATCTATCTATCTATCAAGGACCACAAAAAGATGCAAAATGACAAAAAACAGATGCAAAACAACCAGAATGAGCCGCTAAACAGCAAGAAAGACACAAAACAATCACAAAATAAGTACAAAGAGATGCAAAATGACCATAAAGAGATAAAACATGACTTAAAATAGATATAAAACAACTAAGAATAGACATAAAATTAGTACAAAGAGACGCAAAACGACCACAAACACATGCAAAATAACCACAAAGAGATAAAACATGACTTAAGATAGATGCAAAATGACTAAAAATACATAAAAAACAACTAAAATAGACATAAAACGACCACAAAGAGATTCAAAAAGATGCTAAATTACTAAAAATAGACACAAAACATCCACAAAGAGACGCAAAACGACTACAATGAGATGCAAAACAACTACTGTATCAGCACAGCGGGCCCAGAGGAGAATGTGTAAACGTGTGTGTCTGTAGATGTGTCTGAGTCTTGTAATGTAATTGGAGGAATAAGATAAAGCATTTAAAATGTTTGCATTTGTGCTGTAGGCCTGTGTTTGTACCCAGAATCTGCATGCCTCTGCTCGTGTTTATGTGTCTCTGTGTTTGTGTGTCTTCAGGTTGGTGTGTCTGTGTTCGGAGGGTGTGGGTGTTGACATAGGGGAGCATGTGTTTGAGAGCGGCAGTGCCCACACAGACGAGTGGGAGGAGTGTTTGGGGTGGCAGAGGGGAGTGCTGGAACGCCAGGGCCTCATTTTTTGGCACCTTCGCCCAAGAATGATCTCATATCTGGGCAAGCCGTGCCCTGTAGGCCGCAGTGGGGGATGGCGTGGGACCGGAAGAGGAGAAACGAAAGCTCATGCGGGGCAGAGTCCACCAACAACTCCAGTGCGACGGAACAAACATGGTGGACAGAAGAGACACCTTTCCAGGTTGTCCGGTCCTGTTCTGTCCCTGGGTTTGACACATGCTGCCATGATAGAGGAGCAGTCTGTTCCCCTTTGATCTCCTATTGCATTACAAAAGGCTCATGCTCATGCCCCCCCCCCCCCTCCACTACACCACAATGCAGGTATTATATTTATGAATGAAAGAGCAAGGTGGAGTGTCATTTCCCTCCACCCACGCCCCTCAGCCCCCCCACCACCACACTGAGATTAGTTCATTAATGAAAAGAGCGGGCAGTGGGATCTGTGGGACATCAAAAACAGGCTGCACAATACAAAGAGGGCCCAGTGATCAGGGAGTGTAAATTAGTGAGGGCATTAGGCAGGAAATGGCTCTCTCCTCTGGGAATTTGCATACAGTATATATAGATATATGGAGAGAGAGAGAGAGAGAGATCAGGGGCAGGACAGTTACACAATACCACATAAACAATCACAGAAGTGTCCATTTAAAGAACAACAACAGTGACACATCTGAGGTTTTTTTCAGGTGTTTTTAGAGACAAATTATTACATACAATTTGTGTTTCAAAGTAACTAATCACTAATTTGGTGGTGATCATTTTTCTTTGGATTACTAATAATCTTTTGATCATGAGGTCCTCTTGAACCCAAGTGTTTCCAGTTGTGGGGGTAAGATAGAGGATTAGATCAGCTAATGTGAATATAGATACATACTATATGTGTCCAGATGTTTGTGTTTGTGAAGTGAGGTTGATGTTTATTCTGTTCACTGCCCCAATAACCAATAAATCGTTTTCTGATTTTATTTGTGGATGTAGTTTGTGTTGATTTTGAGCCGCACTTCATTATGTACAGAGGTGGTTCCTACACCCTCATTGATATAAATGGGGTGGACAAAATAATAGACACACCTGTGCATATCACACAATATGATTCAACAGCACCACAAACAGCAGCTCGGTCATAAAATGATCATAAAGTTGAATCTTTGAATCAGTGTCAACAAAAACTGAACACTATAAATGTCATGGAGGTAAGGACGTATTGCAGGACTGTTGCATTAGACTGGTTTCAGCTGGTTGTATCTAATTAACTACCAAGAGCTACTTAACCAGAGCTGAATAAAGGTTGAATATATTTGCAAATGCAATGAGTTTTGATTGGATTTTCTATTATTTAGAAATAAATCCAGTGGGATTTTCTTCTTCTTTTTAATATGAACATTTGTCAGACCAGAAGTGACCTGCACATATCATCCAGGAGCTTACGTGTGAAATGCTCTCTAAATTGTCACCCTGTGATACAACAGCAGTCGTTTCTTGTTAGCTCTGGAAATAATTAGCTTATCAGTCTGGTCCAATTACAGGTTCAATTGCTGGGTATGTTCATCACCTCGGGTCAGTGTAATCTCCTACGAACACCCTGGGAATTTAGTGCAGGGTATCGCAGCGAGCAGGATAATGGGTCGCATGTCAGTGATTAACAACAGTGTAATTAAAAATATGACTGCACTGAGAGGATGACTGCACATACAGCATGGACTGCAGCATGACTGAAGCCCACGTTCAGATTCAGGAGCAAATACAAACACAGAGGCCCCCAAAAAACACTTGAACAACATATTTATCTATCTTTGTCATTCACACAAAGGAAACTTAAGCTGAGATGCTGAATTACATGAGGGCTGTTGAGACTTCAGGTCCAGATGCTGAGACCCTCCCCCACCCCATCCTCCCCACCCCAACACCTCTCTCCTCTTTCAGGGGCCTTGGATAGATTTATATAAGGCTATAAGCTAGACCTTATCCATGCCTGCTCTACCTTCAATTTCTTTACTCATTGCGTAAATGTGGTTACCAAGAAACGACAACGTGTTGCTATGGGTGTGTGGGTGTATGGCGGCAAAAGGGACCTATGCTGAAAAGACATTCAGCCCTGAGAAAAATAACAGAAATGAAGAAAGTGAAAGGTATGTGAACGCCAGGGAGCAGGAGCTGGAGAGGAACTTTGTGAATCAGAGAACACAAACTGATTGTGAAACAGATATTTGGGCTGTGACTTTTAGTTGCTGAGGCAGATAAAGAAGAACAGCTCACTGTGGCTTAACCAGTGGTGAAATGTAACTAAGAACATTCACTCAGGTGCCGAAGTTAAGAACAGTTTAGAGGTATTCTACTCCACTATTTCCAATTCTTGCTTCTACTAAATTTATTTGACTATTTCAGTTACAATTACTTTGCAGAATCAGATTATTTAAATATATAATGGATAACTTCTGATTCAAAATGATAGATTCAACTATCCAGTATATAAAGTGCTCTGCCTTTAGCAGCTGCAACATTACAGTGATGTACACATGAATGCATCAATAATTATAATCCGGTTATAGAACACTCATGATTTAGAAGCGGGATATTCTGCATAATGAGTACTTTTATTTTTGGTGCATTAAGTACATTTGACATTAATAAAGGAAAAGGTCTGAATATTTCCACCACATGGGACCACCATTGGTGGAAGAAATTTTCATATCTTTTCCTTAAGTAAAAGTACCAATACACCAATGTAAAAATACTCTGTCACAAGTAAAATCCTGCATTTAAAATCTTAATGAAGTACAGATGTATTATCAGCAAAATGTAGGTAAAGTATCAACAGTAAAAGTACTTTTTTGGGTCACCCGCCAAGGGTCACATAATAAATCTTGTGGATCGTATGATGATAAACACGGCAGAGAAACAGAAGAAAAAACAAAGTTCTATTATATTCATCATCATTTTTTAGATCTTTTTTTTTGGATGAAATTTAGGTAATTTCCCCTTTTTGGTTAATTGAATGGTTAATTAAAATGGTTAATTAAAATAAACTTTCTTTTCATATATTTTATGTAAAATCTTAATCTGTAAAGTAGATAATAAGTTTAGCTGTTAAATAGATGCAGTGTAGTGGAAGTGTACCTACGTACAGTAGTTGAGTAAATGTACATAGTTATATTTCATCACTGGACCCGTCATATCTGCCCAATTACTGTAAAACCTCTCAAAATAGATAAAATCTCTCCAGCCAGTAAAAAACCACTAATATTGGCAACAATCGCACATCTGAATTCATTCATTCAGTACATTTGGCTTTTTATAAGTGTTTCTAATTTTGTGTTTTATTAATGACTCAATACAATAAGAATATCCAATAAAAAGCTGCTTTCCTGGAAAAAGGCTCATCTGTAACCTGTTACCTGTTTTCCAGCTTATTGACACCGTACTTGTTTGTGTGTTAATGTATTTTTGGAGCACTCCAGATAGAAATCAGGCATCAATGGGAAGAAATGAACGAGCCACAGCTGACAAGTAATTGACCCCATCCATTCATGAATCAGCCCAGAATGAATGAATCAGTAAATTGCTCGGGACAGTAGACGACACAGAGGGGGAGAACATAATGAAGACAACTCTGATGGTTATGTGGGTGTAGTCATGTGATTGGTATCAAAACCCCAGGTCAGGTCAGTAGAGATGTATTTTGAGCCACGGTGCACAAGGACAGTGAAGGAAAAAGAGGACAAATGGAAGAAAAGAAGAAAAGAAGAAGGTACAATTGTGGGTTATTGGCTAATATGAAGCCCATTCAGCACATCTGTTCCTCCCTCACTCTCATCAACCCACTCTCTGCTTTTGTTATGCAACACCTCGAACTATCTGTTCATCTTGAACATACTGTATGTCCGGATGATACAAACCAAAATGAACACTTAAGCTAACAGCAAATGCAAAATCATCCACATATTATGTCTTTGTCTTTGGGCCGATTTGTTTTCTGTGCTTGACCTCTTGTCTGAAAATGAGAGTTAATCAAGGGGAGCGAGACACACAGAGCGAAAAACAGAGGGAGTCTCAATGAAAGATCTGCTGCTAGGAGGTCTCTCATGATGTAACACATCTACATCACGTCACCATGGCAACCCCGCATCAGCACCAACTTACTGTGGGGAGAAAGAGTCAGTGTCTGTTCTGGTATGTTACAGTACAGTACTCTGGGAGAAGAAAAATGCTTGTGTCCACCATAAAAAAGCCATAATGGTTCAAATATCTAGATAATAAGAACACAAATGCTATGTACAAATACAGAAATATAAATATTGCATGTTAAATAAATACTTGCTAGTACCAATTTCCAAATGAAACAAAGACTTGCAAGTATTTCTTGCATTCAAATGTTAGTGTGACATGTGTTGTACTTGTACATGTACTTTAAAAAGTGCATCTGAAATGTACTTTGATACAGATCTTATCCTTGAGCACAGACGCACGTCCAGTCTCACACAGTACAATAAAGCCTCTCGTGGCAGGCTCCATCCTCAAAAGAAATATCCAGGCTATTTACCGAGTTATTGTCCGCATGTTCTCCTGTGAGTCTAAGTATAATCCAGAGGGACCTTGAGGAGACAGAGAACTCGAACACAACCAAAGAGCACTAGTGAAAAACTTCTGCCCTCCTGTTCTGTGCCGTGGCTGCTAAAAATAAACTACATATTGAAAAGCGGAGAGAAAAGGCACAAGGCTACTGGCTCACAAAGCCAAACCAAGAGAAGGAGGCAGGGAATGATGGATAAAGGCAGGAGGTGAGGAGCAGGAGTGTGGGTGGAGCTGTGTGCGTGGGTGTTTGTATGGTTTATATTCACAAGTTGCGTCTGTCTGTCGATGGATCCGACAGACTTCAAGTCAGAGTGACGGGCAGTGAAGGTGTTGGAGTGTGAACTGAGGTGTTATCATTAAACATTTGAACATTTACCAGTTTTATGTATATGTGTGTATGTGTGTGTGTGTGTGTGTATGTATGTATGTATGTATATATATATATATATATCAGTTTTGTTTAACAGTAATTGCCATTGCTTTTGTTTTATGAGTGTTTGTGGTGCTGCTGATATATTTAGAGACACAAAATTGCTTACCCATGGGGGTGGCGTGAGGGGGGTTGAGTCTGTCCCAGCATGCAATCGGTAAGAGGATTCACCTAGATCAGTGTTCCCAACCTGGAGGGTCATGTATTGATTTTGGAGAGAGAGATGATTTTGAGTTCCATCAAGAGTTCCTAGAAAAAGACAGAAAACAGTCACAGTGGTCTGAGAAATCTACCACATAAATGCAACATCTCCTGTTTGATTCAAGCCCAGGACTTTTGTTTAATGTCACCCTCCACCCTTTTGCCAAATTTCCTGTCCATATCTCAAAAATGTTCTTTAAAAAAAGGCAGAGAAGCTGTTAACGCCTCCTGAATGATTTAAAGAGAGATGTGGAGAAGAACAATGACATGTAACGTACTGTAGGTGCCGCCCGGATCCAGACTGGGGACAGTGGTAGTTCATGGTCAGCATCTGAACCCCTAGTCCACCAGGGCACCCTTGAATTATTTTTCTTTGTGTAGTGTGACTGACTCGTTATGATATAAAAATACATGCAGACAATGTCAATGTCAGTTACCTTCACCTACATGGACTCCATCTCACACTGTACCTGATTATGTTTTATTAACACTGTTATTTTTCATCATTTCATTTCATCCATTCTTCCTGGATATTGTCCTTGTCCTATTGACAGTGGTAACCATTTGTCTTGCAGATGTAATTATGTAAAAATAAATAAAGCAACAGATACAGTTCATACATAACAACCAGTCTAGGCAAGTGCCCTATTGACCTAGTGGCTGAGATAGGAACTATATAACAGTATTGCTGATTCAAATCCTTTAAATGCCATACCCCTTCCTCCACTCCTGTATGTGCATGATCACTGTAATAATAATAATAATAATAATAATAATAATAATAATAATAATAATAATAATAATAAAGAAATAAATAAATAAATAAAAATAAAAATAACAATAATAATAATACTGAAGGAAAACACCCTGGAAAAAAATCTTCTAAAATCTTTTGCATTCACTGTCACTGAAGCAGACTGTGAGATAATATGAATTTATCTTTATTTATCTTTACAGCTCCTACATTTGTGAAACCAGCTTCACAGACACAAACCCTAATTTTGATAATGTAGGGATTATTGAATTGGTGAGTGAAATCTCATTTTCTATGTGAGTTTTTTTGTTTAATAGGAACAGTCCAGGTAAATGGTTATACAGGGAGAAGCAGCAATGCAACAGATGTTCAGGGTGTCTATAGCTGAAGCCCCTGTTCCTGATCAGAGTTTGAAATTCAGGATAAAAACTAAAGAGCAGATAAAACAGACTGTGTATGTGTTTATATATGTATGTATTATATAGAACTGTTTCATACATGGGATAATCAGTCTCCTACTTCCAGCTTTAAAAACATAATTATTCAGATCTTACACACAAATGTATATCATCCAGTTCCCCAGTCAGTTCACCATGTTCCCGGTCGTCCCTCTCTTCCTCTCTGTGTACCTAAATTTCTATCTTTTTTCCTCAACTCCTCTCTTTACTCCACATCCTCCCTCTCTCTCTCTCACTCCCGCTTCGATGCAGGAGTGGGAGGTGTTGCTAGGCGACAGATTAGCTCCTTCCTTTCAAGAAGCAGAGCGCAACCTTGACTCTCTGGGTGTAAAAATAAACTGAAAAAAAAGAAAAGACAGGCTTAGGACAAGTATCTTTCACCTCTGGCATGAGAACCACAGTTTGTTTACCCTGAAATGATTTCCTACATAACCCAAGCCCTCCTCAGCCTCCTTTATCCCCCTCCATCATCTCCTGAACTCTTCACCCTGAAGTGGTCCACAAATAACTGTATTATTTATGGCCACATTTACATTAGAAATAAACACAATGTATCTCTCTTCATCAGTTAAACCCTTGACATTTTAACGGTAATAAACTTCAATAACTCACACTACAGTATGATGGAGCTGTTGCAGAGACTGATGATCTATTCTCCCTGTTCCCTGTGATGTGATGACTAAGGTTGTGGAGGAACATGCTGCTCGTTCCTCATCCGCAGTTTCAGTCGCTGCCAACGGCCGAAGCTGTGAAAGTCACACCTGTTAGTGACTGTAAATCTGAGTGAGTGAGTGAGTGAGTGAGTGAGTGTGTGTGTGTGTGTGTGTGTGTGTGTAAGTGTGAAGGATAGTGACAGAGAGTAAGTGTTGGTGAATGAGTGAGTGAGTGAAATTTGACTGAATGAGCAAATTTGAGACAATAAGCAAGGTAATATGTGGGTGAGTGACAGACTGAATGCGAGTTAGAATAAATGAGCGAGTGATATTACTAGTTTTTAAATTAGTACTTTTTCTCAAACTGCTTAGGCACATTTTCTGAAACTCTGCTACAATACTCAAAACTCCAGGAGTCACGTCAGACTGAGCAGCACAACACTGTGTTTGTCCCACAAAAGACTATCACTGACTCAGAACATTCAACTCCTGAGTCCTGAGAACTTCACCAGTGAGGTCATCACTGTCACTAAAATTAATTAAAAAAATTAACAGTTTGGGATTTTTTGGGCACTTTGGGAGAGAGGGAACAAGTGGTGAAAATAACTTTGACACATCATCGCCTATCAAGTTTCTTATTTAAACATTCAGCAGTTATGAGGCAACAATATCATTTATCTGGAGTCGTGTTTCTGTCCACCTGACAACTTTAATTCCAAAATTCAATCTTTTTGTTCGCTCTGTGTTTGGTCTCTACAGAAAAACTATTTGAATATAAGAAAACTATTTAGAACTGAAAAATAAAATATAAATCTGCTCCAAAATCTTTTTGGCTATCCAAACACTTCTATCTGGTCACAGTATTTCATCTGATATTTGGCTTTTTAACACACAAAAAAATCTTCATCTTTGCCATGATGTTCTCACAGAAGCATGTTGCCTCTGTCCTCCTCTTGTCTCCTCATCTGTGTCCAGCTCTCCCTCATACCACGACTTTTACTTCTATTTCTACATCTTCTCCTCTGTAAATTGTCCCTCTGTGATCTCGGCCTGCTCCATGTCCAGTAACTGTGGTACCTATGTAATACACTGTTTTGCCCTTTTGCGATGTAAATGTGTTTCGAGATGATGATAGCTGAGGAGCTGCACCTGTAAACCTGTTAAAAACAGTTGGTAGAGACCAAAACAGAGCGAAAGGAGAGTGAATACTAGACTGGCTTTCACATGACCAGAAACTCAACTTCAAATTAACGATAATGTTGCTCTTCATCTGCAAGGTGAGTAAATTAGCAGCTCTTTGCTGACATGTTCACAGCTTGTTTCCATCGATCAATCAATCAGTCAATCAATCAATCAATCAATCAATCAATTAAAGCAGGTATAAGTCTCGACTCCACCACTATGCCAAATCTAAGACCAGAACCTGACCCAGGACTACATTTATGCCCTTTTTCCTCCATTACTCAGCGTTAGTTTTCCATGCTATTGCAACATGTTGCCCTCACTCTGTCTCTTGGCCTCCTCTCATGGGTTTTATGTATCTACTTGCAACATAACACAAATAGACAGAGATAATTGTCACAGTAAGAGAGAAAAATACCAAATTTTCTTAATAAATTACACTTGAAAATAACCAAACCACACACAGATCATACCGTTCAAAATGTACCAGACGTGCCGCTGTGAAAGAGTGACTGAGGAAACAAATGAATGAGTGAGCAAGTGAATGAAGGAGCTGCTGCATGGAAACAAATGGATCCATGAGCGGGAAAATGAGTGAGTGAATAAGTGAGAGCCTGAGTTAATATGCCTGGATGAGCGATTGTGCTTAAGAGGGTTATAAGACTAATTGAGCCTCCACATGAATATTGACACAAACAGGAGATTCTGGCACAAAGAAGGCCCGCTAATTGGATTCATTTGAGTCCATTTGCTGTCAGGGAGACGAGGCACTCATCCCTCCGACCCCTCGCTCTTCATCCATCCGCCTCTCCACAGCCATGTTCTTCTCCGCCACCCACCTATGATACCAACACAGCCTCGTCTCATAATGGCAGGGATTATCATGACAACCGCAACAATGGCAGCGCTTGAGACAACAGAGTGTGTGGGACACCGGGACAGCTTAAGTACCTACGAGACTGCTGGGTGGAAAAAAAACAAACAACTTTGAGTGTTTTTGTTCTGGGAGCTCCTGCATAAAGATGTGTGCTATTTTTGCCCAGAGAAAGTCTGGAGTGCTTTTTTTTTTTTTTTTTTTTAAGGCAATCTCTGAAAACACTACATCTTGAAGAAAGTGATGTGTGCTTAGTCACAAATCCAGTGAAAATGAGATTCACATGCGGAGCAGTAGACTCGGAGTTGTGGTCTTTTCAAACAACAGGGAATCAGCGGCTCCTTTACTCGGCTAATCAATGATTTGCTTGAAAAGACTCATATTAGGGAGAGGAGAACAGAGGATTGTTATTCTATTCTGTTATACTGTGCATACACTGGGTTTCGTAACATATGACATATTTAATTTATATTTATGTATTTGTGAAACCTGGGGAACTTCCAATCATATTACATAATTGTTTTAAGGAGATTAGTGCCTGAGTGTCTCATGGTTTCCTGCACTTAAATCACAACAAAAGTGAAGTTCTGGTCTTTGCCACAGATCAGATCTTAAATTATATGACAGCTCTTCAGGTTCCCTGGCATCTAACTCAACAGTGGTTTCCAGAAACCGAGGGTTCAGTTTTGATTCCCAGTTGGACTTTGTGAAACACCTTTAATCAGTTATTCAGCCCTGTTAGTTTTAATTAAACAAGACTCAGCTGTGTCCACAACCATGCTGTATCTGTTCCACACTTCATGGCAATCCAGCAAATAGTATTCGAGACATTTCACTCAGAACCATAAGTGTAAACCGGCTATTGACAAAGGAAAAGTCAGACCAAAGTCATTATGTTTCATCCTCTGAGAACCATGACTGTGTCCACTAGGGCGGAACAATATGCAGAAATAAAATCATTTGGCATCATCATAATTTTTCCATTTCCTTTTCATTGAAAAAATGATGATGATGTCATTTTTGTTGGGGCTTATACCAAACAAGCATGTTCCCTTACATCTGGAGAATATGATTTGTAGCATCTCTACAGAACCACAATGTTTCATTTATGTATGTTGTGACACATTTTGCCTTTATCAAACAAATTGCAGAGATTCGCACTTGACCATAGTGCGATTTCAAAAACATTTCCTTCTGATTCCATTAATTTGGCTCCACCATAATGAGTTGCTGATCTCATACAGGTCCAATAGGCCTCTCAGAAATCTCAGGTGAAAAATCATCTCAACACAATTTTTTTCTTACTTATTGAATAGCCTGTAACTCATAGTTCATGACTTGAGAATATCAGGTATCTTCAATTCAAATACTGCATGACCAAAAAAAAAAAAAATTTAAATACATAATTTTAACCCCAGTGGTGACACCTCATGTTAAAACCTGCAGAACCAAACAAACCAAAATTCAATATCAGAGCTAAAAGCTAAAAAGATGCACAGATGAAGATGATGACAATAACAACACTGCCAGACTGGAACTGTTTCCTCCCTGGCACCATACATCTTTGTGTCCAAGCTCCAAAATTAATTATCTCAAGGAGATGTTCTGTTGGGCTTTGGTAATCGTGTGCAGAGATTTCCTACATAAAACAAACAATTATTGGCAGCTTTGATGCCCATAAAGAAAAAAATGTCTTTTCCAAGATATTTTAAAAGCTAAAACATCATTGGAGAGCCGCACAGAGTACGAGTACAACAACATCCAGCACATATACCGGGGAGTCTGAAAGTTGATATAAAATAGGAAAAAGGGTTTTAGTGGATGGTCAGCAATAATTTAAATGCGGTTTAGTAAATGAAACAAATCATGTATAAACACTGGCATGATCCTTAAAGAACAGTATAATGAGTTAAAGTTTGGAATGTAAGTGATTCACTATCAAATGAATTTGTGGTTGAGGGTGACAGTCCAGAGGGAAGACTTTTCTGTAGTTAGAGATTGTCATTAATTACTCTAATGATGGCCAATATGAGACTAGGTCACAGATTTACTTTTAGGCTAGTTAATGATGCAGCAGACTTAAATGTGTTATGTGTTCTTCTTTTCTTTCTTTTTTTTTTACAAGAAACAAGAATGCTGCGGTAGTCATGTTGAAGAATCTGAACAGTTTACCATTGCTAATGGCACCGAGATGCAGACGACCACGTCATCACTCAAAATGCAACTTGCGGAGGACATTTCATTACTTTGTGGCAGCTGACGAAACTGAAACATGACGATTTCGGGTACAAGCACTTTGGGTACACACAGCCAAACTGCCAGTGAAGGGTGGAAGATTTTTAAAGGAAATCAGGATGAGGGAAATGCCATAATGCAGGATGAAGCTGTTCCTGAGGAAAATGTCAAGAACCTGAGAGTTTGGTGCTTCACTGATAGCGGCTCTGAGAGACAGAGGTAGTGTGAGCTGATATAATAAACAACCTTTTTACAGCAGCAAGGGGAACACTTTAGATGATGGCCTGCAACATACGGCATAATTCTTCCCAATTTACAGTGTCAGAGTTTGTACTAGCAGTGGACCAGTGGAGCACGATGTCAAGTTAGGGAATAGGAGGCTCACAAAATAATTTATACAATAAATTTTTCGTAACTAAGGTGCACCTGTTCTATTATTACGGGTGCATGAGCATGACCATCCTTGACAGTCACACACCGGTTATTACAGAGTGTCCACCATTGACGATGGTGGTGAAATGAATAGTAGTGTGACTGTTAAGGGACACTATTGAGATATTTCCTACAGCTGCCGCCTGTAGTTCTGGCATTTGGTTCCAAAACTTGCATCAGTTTTGAATGCAAGTTGAAGTTGTTTGAAGTTCCACAGTCGACATAAACCTGTACCACCTCAGAAGTCTGCTGTAAGTACAATGATGTAAGCAGGCAGTGACATGTAGGCTACAGGCCTGCAGTATGTTCCTGGTTATACTCTTTTCCCTGGACCTCTGCGTCTTCCAATGTAGATACACAAATGTACCATTATTTAAAAAGTATCCTAAAGCTATAAAAAGGAACTAGTCAATGATGAGTGTTTTCCCTCACTTGTAAGTTGCTTTGGATAAAAGAGGGCTGCAATATAAAGCATTACTGTCGTAAGTATAAAATTGAATCCAGCATCATCACTGCCCTGTGCGTGCATAAATGCAACAACAAACCAATAAAACATGAAATCAGACTGTGTAAATAAGGACTAAGACTGTCACAACTGTGGCACAAGTGGCCAAGTTTCCTCAACTTGCAAGAAAGAAAGAAGAAAGAAATCACTCAGTGATTAAAATCAGTGTAACATGAAAGGAAACCAAAGGAATGTGTTCAGGCACCTGTTTGGAGATCACAGTTCTCCAACAGGAAGAACACCAGCGCAACTAGACACTGCTAATCTACAGTTATGATGACGTACACCATGTGAACCGTTTCTATCAGACCAAACTGAACACATCATATTTCAGACATGAGCCAACACAACACAAAGCCGCCATGTTCCAAAATCTTCCAGATATGTGCAAATGTAGCAGTTTACTTAGACCAAGCTGTCAAAGTTGGGGCATTTGGAGATGAAGATTGCAATTAAAAACTATTTTCATTATTGTTTAATCTGCCAATTATTTTCTTGATAAGTCAATACATCATTTAGTCTGTAAAATGTCAGAAAAATGTAAAAATTTCTGTCGTGGTTTCCCAGAGCCCAGGGTGACATCTTCATATTGCTCATTTTGTCTGACTAATGGCTTGAAGACGCAAAGATATTCAGTTTGCAATCATGGAAGACAAAGAAAAGCACCAAATCATCGCAACTGAAGGCCAGGAACCAGAGAGTGTTTGGCATTTTTGCAAGAGAGAAGAATTGAAATGAATTTTTCTGCCAACTGACAAATTGATTAATCAATAGTTTCAGCTCTAATGTAGATTTTAAGGTGATTTATGAAAAAAAAACAAAAACATTTTCCTTGCCCTCTATGAATAATCATAATCAGTAAATATTGTGGAGCTGGGATTATATGGCTTTGTTTAACTTTAATGTCAAAACTTGAGTTAACCAAATAAACCTGTTGTATGGATGTAATTAGTCTAAAAAGAACAATTTTGAGTGTGTAGTTTCTGACTGAACTCAACAGATACTCATCATGGCTAAATCTGTCCTGACCACAGGCAGAAATTATAACTCTGAACTCAGGATATCTCAATTGCTACACACATTGCAGTTTTCTTTTCTGCCCCTCGGACTTCTTAGTTAAACCCACCTGTGGCACCTTGATGTTGCCCCTCAGCTGTCTTAGACAGGAGCTGGATGATCTTTGACACCGCACTGATGCAACAGGGTTCACGTCAAACCGAACAAAAGGTTATTTGATGCACCTGAAACAAAGAGCATGACTCAACTTTAGTCCTTTCAGAGCCGCTTTGAAAAAATAAAAAGAGATTTGGGCGACCTCTGAACAATAACGTCTTCTCTGAGTGGACTGCACTAATGAATGAGTGTGACGCTGCATCCAGAATAGCCAAAAGGAAAACTGATGTCACAGACTGATGTGTGATGTATTTCTCTCTGCTCTAGGGGCGCTGCTCGTCCCACTGATGTGCAGCAGAGATGACAAAATTATATCTCTCATTTCTACGGCTTCAATGACCTCTGGTAAAGTAAATGAGTACTGTACACATTTAAAATGAGGATTAGAGGTTGTTTTTAGTGGAAAAAGAGTCAATTTAACAGTGGGTTTAGGTGCAAATACACAATTTTTCTTTGATGATCTGGTAACAATCTGCTACCTTTGGGTCATTACCAAACAGGAACCAGTGATGGAAGGAGAAAGCGGAGAGATGGCTGAGTCATCGGATAAGAAACCAAAAAGAAAGGAGACAAAAACAGACCTCAAAGGAGGAGAAACAGAGGCAGACCCGCAAGCGCCTGGGCAAGAAATACAGAACAAAACCCAGACAGACAGAGGGACTGAAACAAGTAAAGCCGAAGGTCCCCAACAAGAAGCAGGATGATTCATCATTGAGATTATACTCTGCATACTGAAAAGTGTCAAAGTAGGTAAATAGTGGATCGCAGAAGCCTAATCAATATTTATCTAACAAATGGGCCCTGTCCTATTGACTGGTCATTCGTCCTCATTCATCTAGATGAAGTAGATAATAGATCAGATTTTTTATCGCTTCAGAAATATTTAGTCAACTTCAAAAACTCAGACAAGTGCCCACAAACATGTCCCATCACGAACGGGGACACTACGGTGATTTACATGAATGTCCTGGAGACTTAACCTAATCACGTCCTTCCTGACCCCAAACCTAAACCCTGAAACATTACATCAAGTCTTGACTCTAAAATGTAATGATTTATGTTGTAGGATTTTGTCAATGAAAATGGAGGCGAGCCACCACAGTATGACAGATCTGGGTCCTCACAACACGAGTAATACACACACTCTCTGCAGAAAGACACATGTACAAAAACTAATGCAGTCTAGTACAACAGTCCTGCAACAAGCCCTATACCCTCCTGAAGGTTTTCATATTTCTTTTTTTTTATTGAACCTGTTTCAGAGAGGTGCTGATTCAACTGTATTGCATTATACAGAGGGGTGTCTTCGTTATTTACCCTAAACTCATTGATATAGCCTAAATAGGGTGGACAAACACAACACAACACAATAATTCAGCACAAACTGCAGCCTCTAAAATGACCATTAAGCACATCTCTACAACAGTTTCAACAAAAACTGGACTATCACCTTCATGAGGGAGGATTTATTAGAGGACTGTTGTATTAGACTGTATTAGTACGCTGCCAACAGACTGGATATTACCGACCATTATTTACCAAGTGTGGCTTTAAAATCAAGTCCTAGTACTGAAATACAGAAAATGTGCCAGAACATTCTCTCCATTCAGCTTTCAACGCACCATATTTACCACCATGCCGAGACCCTCCCGTCTCCTCACACAAAGAGTAGAAATAATTAAAGGGATAAAGACGGTGTGACAAATGTGATCGTAATTCATCTAAATGAAAAATGTGTAGGGTTATGTGTATGTGTGTGTGTGTGTGTGTGTGTGTGTACAGCGGCACACATTCAGGTGCGTCTGTATGCTCGGCTCCACATGTGAAGCACATACTACAGATCTATTTCGGGGGCTGAAAGTGAAATCTCCTCCCTATAAATAGGACGATCGGAGCTGGATGCGGGCGCGCGGCTCTCAGTCCTTGTGCAGGTCACCGGTGAGATCTATTTTTAGAAAAAGCACGGCTTGCCTCACGTGAGACTGGCGACAGGTTTTTGTAGGTATGCCGGCTGCTGTTTTGCGCGCGAGTCAAAAATCATTAATGAACGTCATTCACTAAAACGACTTTTCATTAAGCTTTTGAAGACAGTCACTTGTGAGTTTTACGACAGAGAGAAAGACTCCGACTCCCACGGCGTCTGTTAAACAGTTAAATGACAATTTATAGGGATAAAATAATTGTGAAGGTAGTTGCTAGTGTCTTGCTAGTGTTTGTGCTGCTTCTTTCAGTATGAGCAGCTGCTCATGCTCTGATTGTTTTCTATGATTGTTAGTCCATGTTTTTTATTTATAGAATGTCCTACTATCTAAATCAACATTTCCAAACAAATCCTCTCAGAATGTTAATATCAGCTTGTCCGTTGATTGTTATCTCAGAGTCAGAATAGAAGAACTATTGTTTTGTGCACATAGAATAAAAACATATACTGCTGCTACACAGCGTTTCAATGCCAAGCCTTCCCTCTTAACAAGAAAATATGAAATTGCTGTGAAGCCACGGGACATGCGCAGCATTCGTGTCTAATAAACTAAAGAAATTGGAGGCTAACGGCGGTTATGTGAAGGTTTATGCATTCACAGCTGCCCAGGAATGATTTCCATTCATAAAGGGCAACGGAGAGACGGAGCGATGTGAAAAAGCCTCAGCATCCATGTCCGCCTCTTGTAACGGCAGCTTAACGGTGCCTGTCCAGCTCTGCGGTGTAGCCTTTATCTGAGCAGCCGACATGTTTCAAATATTGACAGCAGGCTAAATGTGGTCAAAATTAAGCGGTGAATCGCGCCGAACGAGCACCTGCAGTGTTTCACGACAGGTCCGGGCAAACGGGCGGTGTTGCGGAGTCCGCCTCGGGTGCCAGACATATAAACACACAGACCTCTTTCGTATGCAACCCAGTCTTCCCACTTTCCCCCCTCCTTCTTCCCCCCCTCCCCCCTCCTCCCCCTCCAATACACCGGAGTCCGGTGACTCCGTTTACGTTTTACGCTTGCTCCGCCCCTTATTCGGTTTTGTCCAAATCGGGCTTTTTGCGTCGCCGGAGCTCCCGATTTCAGTCCGACGTCATCACCGAGTAGAGGGAAGTGCTGACGTCGAGGCAGAGTCACCGAAAGGAGAGGGCACGGGAGAGGGAGGGGGGAGAGTTCCACCATTGCTAACACTGATATGAGACATATCTATCCCCCTCGGCCCCCCCTTTCTTCTCAACCCCCCTCCCTCCGTTTTACGTCGGTGTTGGTGCGTTGGGAGCCCCCCTACTCCGGCGGAGTCCCAGGCTATATAAGTGACCGGCGAGCAGAGTCCCTCAACCAGATTTAGGGGTCCGGACTTCTGTGCGAGAGACGGCTACTACAGCCGCTGATTAACCTGCACTCCGAAAGGGGGATAGACATCCAGCAGCCGACCAGCATCCGAGCTGGACGCTGTGGCGGAGCTAAAGCAGACGGAGACAGGACAGGAGAAGGTTTTGAAACCTTTCTCTGGAAAAAAAAAATCGCTGAGATGAAAGTCCAATAACACACCTCAGAGCTTCTCCACTCTTACAACCTGTCTCTTAACACATCACGGAGACAGGGCACTTCAGCCGAGGCACGACGTGAAACAACACTCCGCGCACAACTCTCCAACTCGCATCTGGAGGAATTTCGATAGTTCACCGCAACAACCGGCCACAATGTACCGCTCAACCAAAGGAGCTTCCAAGGCTCGACGGGACCAGATCAACGCCGAGATCCGGAACCTGAAGGACTTGTTGCCCATATCCGATGCAGATAAAGCGCGACTCTCATACCTGCACATCATGTCACTTGCCTGCATGTACACCAGGAAATCCGTCTTCTTCACTCAAGGTAAGAATGAATTTACTCTGAGTAAAAACGACCTGTTGATGAATCTCGTGTAGCACTGCTGCATTGACAGACCCGCAATCTCTCACAGGAGTGGAATCAACAAGTGTTTTAGTGACACCAGAGGCAGGTGCCTTGATATAAATCTGATTTTCGGATTATCTGTAGAGCTGTGGGTCATTAATTGATCTTTAATAATCGATATAGGCAAGAAGCTGATAAAAGCGTCTAAATGTGAATCTGTAGCTGTCCGTGGTACTGAAATGCTTTAGCACCATAAAAACAGCCGCACCGCTGTCCATGGTGCTGAAATACACTGCGGCCACTGTTTTTCCTATTGCGGAGATCACATATGCTGTGTTCGTTCTTATTAGCTTCAGATTCATGAACAAATCTGACACCTCTCTGTTCTGTCCCTTTCCACCCTTTTTCCTCTCTAGAAGCGGGAACTGCCGCTAGTCTTGAAGAGAGCGCGCGGTTTCTGTCTTTCCACGAACTGTCGGAGTTGATGCAGGCGCTGCCAGGCTTTCTGATGCTGCTGACCGGGGAGGGGAAGCTCCTGTACCTGTCAGACAGCGTCTCCGAGCACCTCGGACACTCCATGGTGAGTCCACACAGATTAATTCGCTGCTTAGTGAAGGGATGATCGAGCTCTACCTTGGGCTTCATAAATAACGTTTCTGTTTGTATTTTTTCAGGTGGATCTTGTGGCACAGGGGGACAGTGTGTACGACATCATCGACGCCTCAGACCACTTCATCATGAGGACCAACCTGTCAACCTCTACATCACTTGAGATGGGTAAGACAAAATGAATACATTAAAGTACAATATTTTTGGTTCTCCACCTAATGACCAACAAATACGATTTTTTAAATAAACCTCCTCTCATCTTCTCCTCTATAGACCGTCTCTTCCGCTGTCGCTTCAACACCTCCAAGTCCGTGCGGAGGCAGAGTGCCGGGAACAAGCTGGTTCTGATCCGGGCTCGCTGCCTCTCTCCCCCCTCAACCTCTCCTGCCGCCGGGTCCTACTGGACCTCCAACCCTGTCTGGGTGTGTTTCTGCTCCCCCCTGGAGCCCCACCCGAGCCGCTCCGGCCCCGGGGCAGAGAGGGAGTTGACTTCCACCTCTCCCCTTGCTGAGAGCAACTTGTTCCTGGCCTGCTTCTACTCCCAGCATGGCCGGGACATGAGGCTACAGGCAGCACAGGACAGGTGAGTTCACACAAATAACATCCCATCTCTCCACCTGTTGCTTTAATATGAAGTGGTATATTAATCTGTTTATGAGATAACTAAGGCGGTAAAACATTATCCTTCTAACACATCACCACCCACTCTCCCCTGCAGTGTGAGCGCCTATCTTGGCTTTGATGTGACAGCTTTACGCTCTCGCTCTTGGTACAGCCTCCTCCACCCACAGGATCTGTCACATGCCTCCGCTCAGCACCGCAGCCTATGTAAGTGTACTCTTCACACATACCTAACAGTTACAACCATCCATACCCACACAGTTACAAACACTGTGCCTACTGGCACATCCACACACTGAAATACACTATGATGATTAATAGGATTACAAACGATGCCAACTTGTGTTGTGACTGTTGTTCAACAGTGAGAGAAGGAGGAGAGGGCAGAGCTGAAATGGTGGTGCGTGTGCAAGCTCAGGATCAGTCGTGGGTTTGGCTTTACATGGTGCTTCAGCTGCAGCCTGGAGAAATCCCCATCAGCAGCAACAACTACATCATCAGGTATTTACTGACGTTTTAAATCACACACCACTCATCAATATGGAGGCAGGAGACAGATGAATACAGCCAAACACACCTTACTAACTCCATGTGTCTTCTCTTTCTCAGTGAGTCTGAGGCCTGGTCTGTGCGTCAGCAGCTCAGCTCAGAGCAGACCCAGCTGACCCTGATCCTGACTGCTGGTACCTCTCAGCAAGAGAGTCTGAGCCTCCAGTCCCCAGAAACCCTGTCCAGCCCAGACCAGGTCTTCACCCCAGGCAGCAGCGGCCTGTCTGCCCAGTCCTTTGACTTCAGCACTGCTGGCTGCAGCGTGGGCTCCTCTGATGAACCAGGGAGCTCTGCTGCTGAGGCCATGCAGCTGGAGGGTGACCCTCGTTCCAGTATCTCCTCTCTGGAGGAAGAAAGCTTCTTTCAGCAGCAACCTACTGAGAGCCCCTCAGCTGCCTCCTCGCCCACCCCAGTCACTGTTGAAACAGTAGCAGACTTAGACTTTTTAACCCAGAACATTCTCCTGCCACCCTCCTTCCAGCTCGACCCTCCACTGCCAGCTCTCCCCCTGCCTCTCCCACCTGTCCCCACCTCACAAGCTCAGCAGACCAAAGAGTTTGTGTGCACACCACCCTACACTCCCCAGGTTAGTGGGGCTAGCTTCCCATTCGGTGAACCCCTCTTCAGCTTTGACCCCACTGGCACTACCACACCTCCGCCCTCTGCTACAACAGCCACCGCCACCACCTCTGTGGCCCCCTCAGCGCCCGCCTCTGCCCCACCAACTACCACCTCCAGCCCTACTCCCCCCACCACCCTCTCTACCAAACTTCCCCTCGCTCTACCTACCCCATCCACTGATCTCCTCTTCCCTGTCGAGCCCTGCAGCGGCTCCCTTTATGAGAAACTGCCCCCCACACCTGACAGCCCCGGAGACGGTGACTGCACAGTAATGACCCTGCCCGAGGTACGGGGTCCACTGTATGTAGATGTACCACTGGGGCCCCTCCAGTGTCCACCTGAGGGCCTCCTCACCCCTGAGGCATCACCTGGTAAACAGCCCTGCCTCTCCTTCTTCTCCCTGGAGAGAGAGAGGGAGAAGGAGAGGGCAGAAATCTCTCTCTTAGCTCAGCATATCAGCTCACTGGCAGAGGGATTCTACCTGGATCCACTCTTGTCCAAACTCTCTCCTCCCTCCATGTCACCCTCATCCTCCCCTCCCTCCCCCTTCCTGTCTCCCACTGTAGAAACTGCTGATGTTGATTCAGTCCATATGCTTAGGGAGTTTTATCCCATCAAAGCATGGAGAGGTCTGGACATTCCCATCTTCCTAGACGATGATGACTCTCTGTTTGAAGAGAGCATCCTAGAAACCCTCCTCCAAGACGACTTCGCTCCTCCCCAGTCCCCTGGCATCTCCTCCCCGTCTCCCTGCACCTCCCCTATGCCCAATCCCTCCAGCCCAACCTCTCCTCAAACCCCAGTGTGCTGGCGCCAACCCTCCCAGTTTGAGGGAGTGGGCCACTTCTGTAGCGTCCAATCGGCGCAATGTAACTCCATGGCTGGGTGCGGGGCGACTGTGGCTGCTGAGGCTGGGGTGATGGCGGAAGGGGAGGGGCTAGCGGAGGAAGCAATGGAGATCGAGGTGGTGTCATCTCCAGTGTCCTCTTGCTCCTCCATCCCAGCTTCCCCTCCCCTCATCCTCACTGCCTCCCCCAGTCCCGCCACCTCCATGCCCATTGGCTCGCCCACGCCCGCCGTGTCTTGCACTCAGTCCCTCCTGGAGGAACTGGCCGTCCTGGAACCCATGTTTGGGGCAGGTGCCTCGATCGCCCCTGGCTTAGGGCAACAACCTGAGTTGTATCAACTCCAATGTCATCCATCGCCACAGTGCTTCCACAAAGGTAAGAATCTGTCTTGTTTTTCGCATTTTAGCTCAGTCTTGTTAAATGGGATGAAAAACCATTCTCTGAAAATGCACCACTAACTTCTTCTTTCTCTCTTTTCCTTTTTTGTCTTTCAGATGGGAGTGGAAGTGTTCCTCCGTTCTAAAATAAGTCTGTGACTTACTTCATTAAGTATGGCATATTGTCATATTTTGTGGAGCCCCTTTTACTGAAAAGTAAAAAATAATTAAGTGTATAAATATACATAATGTATATACAACTTAAGGACTTTAACTCCTACATGTCTCCTCAGAACAAAGATTGGCTTTATATTTTTGTTCACTCATTAATCTGTATACTACTACAAACCTGGTGCAACATTTACATGATGGTGCAACCACATGGACTCATAACTGACTGGGTTTTGAGTCCATGTGGTATCTTTCAGCTTCTCTGTAACACGAGCTTCAGATATGATCAGACAGAGAAACATCTCTGAACTTGTAAGCGCTGTTTAACTTCCAGACGCGCACTTGTATTCACTCGTAGTGAAAACTCTGTTGTGAACAAAAAATAATACATTTCTTGCTATTTTAATAGGGAGATGAATTATAGCACTTTTTGCTTGACATGCAGCAACGCAAACCCAAACCTCAAATGTACTGGAAGTCAAATGTTTACAAATTGTTTACAAATTGTTTACATACTTAAAATGACCAACCACTATCACTAGATCAAAAGAGGAAAGATTTCTTGCTGTGAAATCTTCTGTTCAGCCTTCAGAGCTGGTGCAGCTCTGGTTTGATAGCACCCAGTCCTCAAAGCCTTAAAGGCTACATCAAAACTCACAATAGTATTCAACTTAAAAACTTGAGATACTTTGAGCTTTGAGTTTGCGGCTTCAGACCTTTAACATTTCATATTTATCTCTCCATCTAAAATCTTGTGTATCAATGTGATGTGCAAACAAAAAAAGAGAACATGTGAAGAGATCCTGGCATGTGAAGATCTCAAGAATGTTGAAGGTGTCCATTGCTTTACGAGATGTAACACCAAACAACAGATTGTCTGGAAGTTTGCCGGAGCTCTGATCATGCCACAAATCCACTGCTACGTTGTACTGTACATTAGACTCTGAATGTGGGCTCTTCAGGTCCCTCTTGGCTTGAGGGCAGTCGGCTGGATATTCTTGCAGCATCAATATTTGCAATGCTGGCAGCTTATAGCGGCTCCTGTGTGCCTGAAACGGCCCTGACCTGCTGAACTCTTTATCATGTCCATTCAACATGGACAGTTACATCGTTGCTCCACTGGAGCGCGGTGTAGTGAGGCACAATTGACTATGTGAATGAGTGATTCTTCTTTTTTGAGAGGGGTTAGAATACAAAAGTTTTGTTTTAAAAAATGAAAATAGGGATGGGGTGCTATTTCTATTCAGTTACCAAGCGACACGGGTTGAGAATGGTACTATTCCCATGGTGTCGACATGCTCACGTAGAGTTGTCTACGGTCAAGTAAAGGATTGATTCCTACGTTCTAGCTATTAAAGGCTAAGTTAATATACATGTGTAAAATTATATTATTGTATGTGTGATATTTGAAAAAGATGTTAAAGCATATGCATTATGTCTGTGGATATAGGCATATGTTCTTTTCAGAAAGGTTGTACACATTTGTACATTTGTATGAAACAGTTATTGGTCTGTATATATGAGAAAGAGATTTTTATTGCCTAAAATGGAATATATTCTAAACATCTTACTTACTGCAGAATGGACATTGTGGACCAGTGTTCTTATGTGATGCTTATAAGTGTATTTGGTTGCCATACAAATGCATTTATATTAAAGTGCACTTAATGCGGCTGATGCATTTGTGTCGTCACAGTCAAACCCCCCGTTCCTCCCTCAGCCTCCTCATCATCATCATCACCATCACCATCATCATCCCACCATCCCTGCCTCTTTTCGCTCCCTCCCGTACACTCTCCTCCATTTCTTCCCCTGGAGCGAGTTTCGCTCAGCAACAGCACTGACGCACACACATGACGAGACAGAATGAGACACTATCTGACTCAGACTGACGCACACACTTGGCATCGAGGTTTTTTGCGTGCAAGGACGTGCACACAGGCTCACACAGATGGCCTCCCACTTATGATGATGCACACACACACATAGTAGTAGGCATATGAACCCCCCCCCCCCTCTACAAATCACAGTAGCCCACATTCACTCGATGTACCTGCAACTCTATCAGCGCTCTGCGTGGTGTAAGACTCCATATATAGGCATTCCTGCTCAAGAGCTCTGACTGAAACAGCCTCCCATCTATTCTCAGCCTCCATTCAGAAGGATCAGAGAGGGGAGGGCGGGAGAGAGAGGGGAGACAAAGAAAGAGTAAGGGGAGGCTAAAATTAGAGGTACAGTAAAAAGGGATGTGGGACAAACTGATACTCTGTCGCCACAGGATGAATAGGTGAACATAACCAAAATCACAGAACAAAAACACACATAAGTTGCCTGTTTTCTGTAAATCATGACAGACAAAAAATAGAGGATGGGTTTTATGGACTGAGGCCTACAATATCATTTCTGCCAGATCTCATCATCTCTGCTACAAAATAGATGATACAGAATCGATTATATGTAATGAGGCAAAGCCCTGAACATTATATTTTCTCTCGGCAAGCGAACATTTTGTTCCATCACAAGCTGCTGCAGTGTCTCTGACAGAGTGAAGATGAGCAGAGGAGGCGGCGCTGCACAGCTGACTGCTGCTATCCTCTGGCAAAGATAAGTACTGCACCAGAAAGGAGCATATTGTGTGTTGTGTAAGAGGCCATGTTAGGAAAAGGTTATGAAGAGGGCAGGTGTAAGGACACAGTTTTATATCTCAGGTTCATTTAACCAAAAAAAACATTACAGGTGTAATAAAGATCCAAATGGCACTATTTACAGATAAGTGTAGGGTCCATGTACAGCTGAGTGATGTGGTAGAAATTATATATTAGGATATTAAAGGAAAGGCTCACATTTTTAAAAGTCTGACCTGAAACAATACTCACGTGCTTATATGTATGTAGTTCAGTTATTGGTTGCTGAAATTGTTCCTCCTGTCCACAGTGGACTGAAGACACCTGTTCCCTCTTTGTATTTCAGACAGCTTCTCCTTGCTGAGCTGTGGTGGAGGGAAAGTAACACAAAAGGTGGAAAACAAATGGCCACATTTATGAATCACTTTAATTCGAAGTGTTTTAAAATTTTCACACACACTCCAGTGAGCTGCCATGATACAACTGTACCATGGTACAATACAGTATATTATGTCATGGTAAATGCAGGAAAACTCACATATAAAATGTCACGACAGTGTGAAAATTGCTCAACACAAGATCTCAGAGTCCAATGTCTCTCTCTCTCTTTAAACTGCATGTTTTGTCAGACCAACAATAGAAAACACAAAACTTACAGGGAACAGAAACACAGAAAATCGTCATTTGAGAAGCTGTAACCAGTTAATAGTTGGTGTTTTTACTCGATGAATGACTTAATTGGTTTGACTGATTAATTGTTTCATTAGATGAAACCAAAGACTTTACATGTGTAAAAACTTCAAAATTTGAGGAGAAATAAGATCATGTATGTGCTTGCACAAACTTAATCATGACATTACGTTATAATTCCAGTTAAACTCAATAAATAATAATATTGAGTTATACTCCCGCCCTTAGTCCATGTGAATTTTGCAATTATACATGAGATGAAGCCTTTAGGTCTCTGACTGATAAGATGTGTGTAAAATGTGCAGGAAACCATCTGCACAACCTGACAAAAAGCCAAATCGCTTCCGGAAGTGTTAATAAAAGATAATAACATCAAAGAGACTGAATGTACAAACCCTTCCACGACAGAGCAATTACACTTTCATTAGCTCAGCTCAGAGGAAATCAGACACTCAGCGTCATAAATATTTCCAAAATTTGAGTGGATCTTTTTGTTGCCAAAATGTATCTGATGTAAATTCTTCTAAATCATTCTAAAATATATCTTAATATCAGCTGTAAATAAGGACACAGAAAAAAATATATCACATAACTTACTGTTTATTAAGATCTGACGCAAACAACATGAACAGTGTTTTTGTTTGAATGTGGTACATCATGTATAAAGTCAATATAAACAGGAATGAGGGTCAGTTTTGGACGTAAAGGTCGTCATTTCTTTTTACTCGACAAAGCTTCGGCTGCAGCGGCTGCAGCTGCTGCTGCATCAGCTTTCAACTTCTCCTCCCTCTGCTCCAAGAAGACTCTGTATTCATCAGCTGAGAGACTGAGGAAGAGAGAGAGAGAGAGAGAGAGAGAGAGAGAGAGAGAGAGATGATACTCAGTTACCCTAAATGTGTGATTTATAAGTACAGGAAGTGAAGCCACAGTAAAATATAAACACTGTTAAAAGGCTGAAAGACAAAATGTTGAGGATGGCATCATGATTTAAAATTTAATATCACTGTACAAACAACACATCAGCAGGTTTCCAGTGGAGATGCAGTGATACTTAATAACAAAATTAAATTTTACTTGATTGCAGACAATCTGTCAGCTATCTGCAACATTGACTTGACTTGGCGCCAGAGTCAAAGAGGAATGGTTTCTCTCTCGTCTCAACACAGTGCAACAGTGTTCAACAACCATCCAGGGAGAAATTTCTCCACTGACAGTACTCTCAATAAATCATAATGCACTGCAGCCGCAAGACATGTTAAGTTTTAAGTGAGGGGAAGAAAGGGATTGTGGGAAGAGCACGAAGTCATTAACTGAAGTAGAGACAGAAGCAGCAGGTTGAAGTTGAGTGAGATTCTGCTTGAGCGTTGAACTAAAAGAGACTGCAGCAAGATAAATATAATGCTGTGCGCGGCCTGAATGATAAACATCTGTGGAAGAGTGAGCACAGGTGGATCTTCACATGCGAAGCTCTTCACAGGTAAGTTTGCAGGAGTGGGTGAGGAGGCGCCACTACTGTAAAATCTAAAGCAATCAAATACCAACGTGTCCTAGTTGACTGTATACAGTAAATGCTATATATGGCAGCAACTAATGATCATTTCTATTACTGATTAATCTACCAATTATTATCTCAATTAATGGTTGGTCCTTGATATAGTAGGCCTACAAAAAATGTCTATCACAGTTTCCCCAAATCAAAGAAAACGTCCTCAAATGTCTCAACATCAAAGATATCGTGATTATAGTGACTAAAAAATGACTGAATTGATTATGAAAATAATTTCCAATTAATTTTCTGTTGATCCACTACTTGTTGCAGCTCTTAAAAAAACAAAAAACAAAAAAAAACCAACCTACTTAACTGTTCTGGAATATCTCTAATTCAACATCACAAAGAGACAAAACATTTTTCTCAAGGATGTTGTAGTTATTTTCTGTTATGTGTTCACAAAGTTGTCTAACCATCGTCCACCATTTGTTTTAAACTTTTTCAGCTGTGATCAGCGCCTCTGATGCCTTTGTGCAATGCATTGTGGGAGAACAGTGTTTATTTTCTAAAGCTTTTTGGCATTTTTCCCTCGGATAAATCACAGTAGACGTACAGACAGGAAACAGAGAGAGAGAGAGGAGAGAGGTGATGTGCGTGACATTGTTGTAATTAGTATTAAACCACAAAGTCCAGCCGGATGCCTGGAGGGAGTTGTTGATTGAACTCTACAGCGAGTTTGGAGACTGTAATTTCTGGTTTTGTATTGAGCTGTTTGTGTTTGTCAGACGCTCATGTTGTTATTCACGTTATTTTGTGTAAAGAGAGTCAGACCAGGAAGTGCATCATACAACGTGATGTCACTTTTTCGAAAAACACTATGAACTACAGCCTTAACCACAGATAGATGAACATATTAATACAGTACCAGCGGCAAATGACATCATTACTGCGGCCAAATCAGTTACAAAAACTAAAAGTAGATGCATAATTCAAATCTGAATTTACACACTGAGCAAATACTGTGCAACAATGCCTGGTGATATAAAGCACAGAGGCAGAAGAAGAAAAGTAGACGCTGTAGAATGATGTTAAGTATTTGTATGATAAGTTACTGAATTGGAACTGCAAAGACGGATAAAGAAATTCTTCTTCTTGTCTTATTTAATGGCGTATTGTAACATAAATATGCACTGTGCAGCTGTATTACATAGAAAAACATTAACATAAACACAACGAATACAGGTATATATACCTGTATCTCAATATTGGAGGACAGTGAGTCTTTAAGGATCCACTTGGTAAGGTATCAAACGTTATACTCTATATAAAAGGAATCAGAACAGGAGAATTACAGAATGGGACATCCTAATTCTTGACTCGTTATGAGCCCTTTCACCTTACAACAGTTTTTGCTGCAGGACTTTTTTTTTTCTTTTTTTTTTACTGAATTGGATTTGATTACACACTGAAGATACTGTAAGTGTTCATGTTATTGTGGCCATGGTGGTCTCTTTACTGTTATCTTATCTGACCTCTAGTGGCTGTTAGGAGGTATCGCAGCCTTTGTATACGACACAAGGCTCATTAAGTGGCTGCTTCTTTGCAGCTCTGCAGGAATATGTGTGCAGCTTTATGTTTGTGACACCGTGTATCCTCGTTAATGTAAAGAACTACACACAAGAAGGGAGCAACAATCTGCTAGGACCAACTGACAAGCTCAAGACCGGACCTGATAGCACAGCTTGTGAGCCCACAGGTCAGATTTATGGTATACTACGAAATTATGCACCGAGCAAAGAATCAGGACTCACTCATTGACCACTTTGATGCCAAGCGAACGGGCCGAGCCAACGATGCTTTTGACGATGGTCTCGAGGGAGGTGTTCCTCATTTTGAAGCATTCATCCTCAGCTTTCACCTGGGCTATCTCATACACTGCCCTTACTGACACCATCCCCGCTGTCTCGTGGCCTACACACACACACATGCGCGCACACACACACACACACACACACACACACACACACATAAAAGGGAAGGCAAAAGTGTGAATAATGAAAGAATTAAACATTTACTAAATGCAAAAGGTAATGATCAGCACAAGAAGATGAAGCGGGTGTGTGTGTGCGCGCAGGTGAAGGTAGCTGGAGAGGGTGATGGGGTGATATTAGGAGTTAACAGCTGAAACGAGTCTGAGGAGAGCTCAGAGCATAAAAAGGTGGATATCCATAATTCTCTTTCTTTTTTTTTTCTTTTTTTTTCAAACACACCACCTGTGCCACTTGCTCCCTCTGCTGCAGTTCCCCCGCATGTCATGAATATAACATCAATCACAGCAACGCTCCAAACCGAGCCCATGGAGAGTCGTGTGTCCGTTACAGGGTGGGTTACAGCAGGTGAACATTTAAGTGCGAGCAAATACATGAGAGCAGCAGCACGTCTCACCTGTCTTATTGGCCCCTTTCGCTATGCCCGCTGCCTGCTTGAGGAAGTAAGCCACCGTGGGCTGGCCGATCTTCAGGTCATAAGTTCTGTCAGGCTGAAGAGAAAGAGAGGAAATAAAATTAAAACCTTTGATCAAAAGTGGGCACGCCAACTTATGGAGGTTTTCATGGAATAATAATCTCATTGTAGCCAGGATTTTAAAAGACACTGAGGTCATGATTCCCTCAGCTCAACACCGCCCCTAAGAAATGTGTCCTTATCCTTAAGCACCAGGAGAAGTCTGTAAGATTATCTTTTTTTTTCTTCATATTTATTAGTTACTGTTGCTACGCCTATCAAACGGTCTGTTCTTGCAGGGCATGCGTGCAGTTTACAGTGATAACAGTGGCTGATTTTTCATGGAAATTCATAGTAATTGCTGCCATAATGGGGTCTTTGATTTTAGACAGAGGTAAACAAAAACAGGCTCAAAATTTCTACCCGGCAAATGACAACTGTCGCTAGCAAATTTAATCAGCTGTTGCCGTAGCTTCATGAGTGCGAAAACGTCATAACTAGTGACTTTTTAATGTTTCCAACTGGCTTGATTTATAACGAGAGTCTTGTCAAAGGAGCCATAAATATGCACTATAAGATATCATGGTTAAAGATTTTCCAGGCAAAAAGTCAGCATCCTCACCGTCCAGAGGACATGACATTGAATTAATAAAGAGTATGTTCTTATATTGCTGTGTAAAGCTAGTTTATCCAATATTATGTGTGATGAGCAATTTAAGGTACACATTTTAAAAAGGGATCAGCACGCCGAGCCCGGCCTACATTCAACCCCGACCCGATGCCTGTCCCGTGCAGGTGGTGGGCCCACAGGAAGTAAGTCAAACACATTCCTTCCCTTGTCAACAACCTTGTTTGTGATTTTCATGGACAGCCGGGGGGGGGGGAGGGTGTCCAGTTTGGAGGTCTCAGTGTTTCCTCTGAGCTATTTGCAGATGATGTGATTCTGTTAGCCTCATCAGACCGTGACCTTCAGCGTGCACTGGGGCAGTGTGAAGCAGATGGGATGAGGTGTGAAGTGTGAGGCCAGGGTTCTCTGCTGGAAAACATTGGATTGCTCTCTTCAGGTTGGGATGGAGCGTCTTCCCAGAGTGAAGGAGTTTCTATCTCGGGGTCTTGTTCATGAGGGAATGTAGGGCGGAGGGGGAGACTGACAGGTGGATTGGTGCAGTGTAAGCACTAAAGTGTCCAGTGATGAGGGAGCTGAGCCGGAAGGCAAAGCTATTGATTTACCAGTTACCCTCACCTATCGTCATGAGCTTTGGGTAGTGACTGAAAGAATGAGGGCGAAGATACAAGCAGCTGAAATGAGTTTCTTCCGCAGGGTGGCAGGGCTCAGCCTCAGAGATAGGGTAAGAAGCTCTGACATCCAGGGTGAGCTCAGAGTAGAGATGCTGCTCCTTTGCGCTGAATGGATCCAGTTGAGGGCGTTCGGGCATCTGGATGCCTCCCGGGAGCCTTCCATTGGAGGTCGAGAACACACTGGAGAGATTATATATCTAATTTGGCCTGGGAGCGCACAAGGAAGAGCTGGAAAACGTTGCTAGGGAGAGGGATGTCTGGACTACTCTGCTTGACCTGCTGCCGCTGCGACTCAACCTCCAACAGAAAACTGATGAAAAAAAAAAAATGGACGGATACATTTTGTTTGTTTTCCTTTAACCTTTAGACCTTTTTGGCATTTTCTTCTTCAGTAGACAGTCAGGGTTTGACATGCAACACAGTTCGGCTTGAGTCACAAAACGTATTTAAAACCAATAAAGAATAGGAAAGAGCTGCTAATGTTGGCCCTGTCCTCGGAAATTAATTATGAAATTGTTGTGAGACCAAATCCTTGGAAGTAAAGCTGCCTCAGGTTATGTTTGTCGCTAGTTGACATGCTAATGATTGCAGCTCACGTTAGAGCAGACAAAAAAAACAAAAAAAAAAAAACAACATTTAATGACTTTCACACACTTTTGCACTTATGTTTTTAGCTTTGAAAGGAAAAAACCCTCTAAACTCTTTAAATGCCTTTTATTATTCTGCTACAGCCCCGTGCACACCCATTCACTGTGAGATGAAATCTAGAGATTGACAGGCTTGTCGTGTGTGGTAAGAGGTATTAAGCTATAATTGGACGATTTTACCTTCAAACTGGTGGTTTAAAGGCTGATGTGAAGCCATCACCACACTGCCAGGAATATAACTCTGATGGAGGGATAGTAGATTGATCCACTTGGTCTCAATGAATTAAAATTAATACAAAAAGTAGCAGAATAAGTGATTAAACCAACTTATTCACAGAGACAACACTGTAAATGTGACCATGGTGTCCTCAGCCGTAGTTAAGGCTTCACCATAAAAGTTCTGTACCTCCGTTTCTGGCACTTGATCATAACTGAAATTTGATGAAGATCTCTGAACACCATTAAAATATATTTGTCTGAGTAAAGGCACAGACATGTTTCATCAAGTTTTCCTGTATTGTTGCCTTTGGCTGACACTCTTAACACATTTTCAGCAGACACTAATTGATATTCAAAACCGACATATCATCGTTTGAACCAACTTTTCTGAATTCCCCCACCGAAAATTCGTTTCTTCGTTACTGCAAAAAGTTAAAAGGCCTTTATTGTCGAGGCTACATGATTAAAGCTAAGATGAACACATTTCAACTGCTCACTGGTCTTCCTCAGGGTCTTTAATGAAGCAGTGCGCCTTGAGGTTTTTGCAGAATTCCTTCCCTTTCTTGTGGGATAGTATTAAGCCCACCCCCCTGTACATCAAGAGAACCTGCTTTTTCTTTCATCAGACTCAGATTCTTGTAAGGACTTCCTGCACTGCTTTTCATACCTTGTCAAATGTTGTATTCAGGATTGTAATAGAAACCAAAGCCATACTATAGCAATCTGAATTTTTTATTCAGGGTTAATAGATTAAACTTTCTTTTCCTGTTACGACTTATGAGCTTTTGTTGTTCGAATTAATATAAGACAACAATTTAAAGCCACCCTATTTGATTTTTTTTTTTTGGCCATTTGCGGTCAGTGCATTGACACTGACGTATCCTGTTAAATTCATATGTGAATTTGTCACTTACTTACACATCTGGCAGATGCAAAACAACATAATCATTCACTTCCAGTCGTGTTTCTGATCACCTAGTGAATTTAAGTCCAATATTTATTCTGGCTGAGATTTCTGGTTCTTTAGCAGCTCAATGCTCCGCTATGTTCACCAGCTAGCCGCTGACTTTGACTGTGTGGGGTCCCTATTGTTTTTGTTCTGGTTATCATTATTATTATTCCTTGTTTTTTTACATTCACATTATACATGTAAAAATATTGACCAGTAATACTGATTCGTTAATAGATAATCAACAAACACTCATACAAAATTACTTTAACTTCAGAGTAACTTAGGTCATTTGCATGAGGTCTTAATTTATCTACCCCTGTGTGTTTTCAGCTGTGTGCTGCTGCACATTTGCTCTCCAGCCCGATTCCCTCGTCCTTTCCATCCTCCCCTCAGGGCAAAAATAATCCCTTCAGCCTGACTGACTTCTTCTGACCCTTTTCTTTTCATTCAGATCCAGATTCCCTAGCCGGAGACCTTTATAAACCAAAATGTGACATATAGATCCAATCAATAAATCATCTGAGGAAAGTTTACTTTGGATCATCTGTTATCTGTCACATAAAAACAAACAAACAAGCAAATGCCGGGCAATAAACTGTAGGCTGAGCTGAGAGGATACCACAGAGCAGGTGATTTGTCATCACTCAGAGTCGTGTTATCTAACAGTGGTGACCTTTCGACAGAGGGAACAGGATTTTTCTCTATCTATGAAAAGGCTATTGGTTGCAAAGGTCCAATAAATTGCTCTTGCCTCCTCCTCAATTTTATAAGATTAAACAAAAACATCTATTGCACCGGCCTTTTTCTCACAGGAGGAAAATACAAAACCAAAAGACAAAGGGAGTGAAACCCCCTGCCGCCGAAAAATATTAAAAGAATACTTTTTGGAAAATATGCTTGACGAGTGACATTTAGCTTAGCGCCATGAAATTTGAAAAACACATTTCTGCTCCCCTCCTCAGTAATAATGTTGGTGATCCCTGGCTTTTCCCCCCAGTCCCATCATCAGATCAAATATTTAATTTTGGTTTATGATCACACACCCTGCAAATGAACGACATTCCCATCATCTGTAATCTCAGCTGTAATTTATGTAAGGTGCTAATTAAACGTCAAACATTTAAAGTTAGCATTTATCTGAGGTCAGCTCTTGCTACATGTCTATTTGTGTACGGATTAAACTGATGTAATAATGCTAATTGCTGAGGTGCTAGTGGGCTGATCTGTAAACTTTGGACAGAGCCAGTCTAGCTGTTTCCCCATGTTTCCAGAGTTTATGCTAATCTAATTGCCTCCCGGCTCTAGCTCCTTACTTAAGACAAAGACATGAAGGCGATATCGATCTTCTCATCCGACTTTGTGCTCGAACGTGAATAAGTAGATTTCACAAAATGTCAAACAGTTCCTTTAAAGTAAGATGAAGGGAACTGTGAGATGTGCTCAAGGCTACCAACAAGCCCGAGGTGAAGGCAAGCTGAGAAACATTCGTCTCAAAGGCTGAAACATGTTGCATGCAAACATTAAATATTACATACAGAGTATAGCTACACAGCACAGTGTGAGCAGAGCAAGCACACCACTAAAAACCACCAGCAGATGGCACTGATCGGCAGCAGAGAGGCCCCAGATGTGATGGCAAGAGCTGTTGCGGGATATTGCATGTCAAAATAAATTCACGCTTTTAAAAGGATTAGGCTTCCCCTCCATACATCACAAACCTTAATTACAACACACATTTATTCATCTGAAAGGACACAACTCCTGACCTGAAGCGACACACAAAGGGGGGGGGGGGGGGGGGGGGGGGGGTGAGGTGAAGGCAAACAATATGCGGTTTGTGTAAATAAAAAACTACAAGCCTCACCGAGACAGCGCGTTGGTCGTGAGTATTCTACATCTCTTGCATGCACTTAATGCCTTCTTGACTCCAAAGTTCCTCTGGGTATTGTTCATTAATCGCACATGCAAACTCGGAAAAGCTTACTTACAGTGGATAGGAGTATGAATAATGAAGTGCTCTCGGTAAATGTTATGCCAGTCTAGGCTGAAAATTACCACAAATGTGGGGAGGGAGGGCTCTAAGCCGTAAAGCGGTAGCGCATGGGTGGTAGAGCGACCCACAAACGAGACGCACCTTCACATGGACCTATGAGCTGGGAGAGAGCGAATGCGCCTCCTTCAGCTCTTTGGTTTTCTCATTGGAGAAGTCCTTGCAAAACTGGGCCGATGGAGTTCCTCTGCTGGATAGGAACAAGGGACGGGAAAAAGAGAGGCAAAAATAAGCATGGGTAAAATCGTGGAGGGGTTCTTTTAAATGTATGATTACGTCCGGTCTGATCCCGTGCTCCCCACAACATTCACTCCAAAACGACTTCATGTCAGACTGCGTGCTGCAGAATACAGGGATGGCCTGAGAAACTGTCAGTCAGGTCTGAGCTTCACAGGAGGGGTCTGAACTGTATTCAACACACACGAGTGGGCTCAGGGGTGGCTGGTGTGTGGATGGTTCATGGATACATTCACAGGAATGCCATAGCTATATATATATTAAATATATATATAGGAATAGTGGTGAGGTGATATAGGTTACTATTATATATATATATATATATATATATATATATATATGTGTGACTACTGTGTGTGTTTGTGCTACAATGTTTTGGTGGAGTCATTTTTACAATTCATACCAGTTATTCTCGTTATATTCACACCGAGATGCGTGTGTGTGTGTGTGTGTGTACGTGTGTGCTCTGTTGTTCCAGACAGAGTGTTTGTTTCTCTGTGTGTGCGTGTGTGTGTGTGTGTGTGTGTGTCACTCGAGCTATGACTGAATGCATGTTGGTGCCCAGAGCCAGAGAAACCCAGTGATGAATGAGGCTCCCATTTTCCAGCTCCTGCGAGGCCAACCAGAGCGAAAGCAAAATGGATGGGTGACATTAAGTCAACACCCGGCCAGCGCGGCTCCTTTGCACCATTCCTCTTTGGAGATGAATTCAGTGGCAAAAACTAATAAAGAATCTAATTATTACTGCTGAAATTTAAACTGACCTTCACCCGCCATCCTTCCCAAAGGCAACACTCTGATTGAAATGTTCATTTCAGAAATGAGGGGAAGAAAAAAAAAAAAAAAAGGATTTTTATACACAGTTTAATGGACTCGTGAGCTTGTATTGCTCCACGACAGCGCGGGGCTTTCAGATTCTAATAATGCATCTGATGAAAAGTCACTCATCCTGAGACATTCTCCAATGACACAGAAGGAAAGACATTTATTTGAACTTAACGGAGCAGTAAGTTCCCTGAACATCATCTCCTCTAAAGGCCTCAAAAGAACCTGATGAATGCTGATGAGTTGCTCAATCTACACAACCCCATCACTTCATTAGCGTCTAAAGCACTGCTCATTACTCACTGGTATTTCTGTGCATCCGCTAACACAATAACAAACTCATTGAAATTTCAACCTATCACATGAGTTGAGGGAGGTTATTGTTTCACAGCTGATGGGTGCTGTTTGAATTACAATATCCCACTAATGAAATGAAACGCAGTTACGTCCCCAGAGCCGTCGCTAGGCTCTACCTTCCCTCCCCTCCCATACTTATTAATAGTAATCCCATGTCAACCTCACCACCTTCTATGCACGCCTTTCCCTCCCACTCCGCCTCCCATAAAACAACATAGCGAGGGTAAACAAGCGGGGAGGGAGCACTGAGGAAATTCTAATTAAATATGGATTAATATAAAGGCTATGATGTTGGGTATGAGTCAAAGCAAACCCTGGGGCCCTGCCTCACACATTCAGCTCCCGTTCGTTTCCTTCTGTTCAGTCAATGTCGGATAATGATCTCTCCCACCGACTCAGACGGCCCTTTCATGCCACACAATGCCATGAAAGGGACTCGCTGACCAGCCAGAGATAATGCCTGATGCTTCTAAAATGTGCTTAAGCACGAACAGCGAGACATTATGCGGACAGAGGAGCGACTGTGCTAAAGATAGACAGAGGAAAAGACTTCACGCGGCATTTCCTTACCAGACAGTCCTTCAATGCTAAAAGGGCTTAGATAAACATTTT
>NW_019174586.1:3019242-3020561 GCF_002260705.1 Seriola dumerili
GGAAGAGGGGGGGGGGCGGGGGCGGGGTGAGGCAAACAATATGCGGTTGTGTAAAATAAAAACTACAAGCTCACAACACCTTTTTTCTGAGTAATTCACATCTCTTGCATGCACTTAATGCTTCTTGACTCCAAGTTCCTCTGGGTATTGCTTCATTAATGAATGCAAATGGAAAAGCTTACTTCAGTGGTAGAGTATGAATAATGGAAGTGCTCTGGTAATGTTATGCAGCTAGTGGAATTAACCACAATTGTGGGAGGGAGGGCTGCTAAGCGTAAAGGGTCAGGGATGGGTTAGAGCGACCCACAAAGAGACGCACCTTCACATGGACCTTGACTGGGAGAGGAATGCCCTCCTTCAGCTCTTTGGTTTTCTCATTGAAGTCCTTGCAAAACTGGCCGATGGGGATTCCTCTCTGGATAGGAACAAGGGAGGGAAAAAGAGAGGCAAAAAATAAACATGGTAAAATGGTGGAGGGTTGCTTTAAAATGTATGAGTGGTCTGTGCTCACAAACATTCACTCAAAACGTCACTCATGTCAGACTCAGCTGCAAGAATACAGATGCCTGAGCAACTGTCAGTCAATCTGAGCTTCACAGAGGTCTAACTGTATTCACACACACGAGTGGCTCAGGGTGCTGGTGTGTGATGGTTCATATACACACACCATATATATATATATATATATATATATATATGTGTACTCTGACAGTGCTGAGGTCCATGGGGTATTTAATGATGTCATGGTAATCGTGAAGTTGCAGAGCTTCAGCGTCGACAGGCTTGTAGAAAGGCCAGGCGTAGGCTGTGTGCTTTTTCGAGAGCATTTCCTTCAGGATTTCGCTGCAGTACTTGAGCTGCTCGCTCTGTCTGCCCTGTTCAGTTTCATGTTGTGACAACTCCTTTTCTTCAAAGCCACTCTTAGAAGGATTGACAGCTCGGCCTGAGCTTTCACGTCTCCTCTTGCTTTCTGATATATCACTCAAATTGTTTATGAGGACTCCTGGCAACAAATCAGTGGTTGCCTCCTCCTTCCTTTTCAGCACTTTCTTCTTCATTGGAACCAAAAAAAAACCACCATAATAATGTAAAATTCTCATGCTCTCAGGTTTTAAATTATGATGATTGGGGGACAGAGAAACAAATGGGGACTCACTTTTGTGGCTGTTTCTGTTGTCACAGCTCCATCCGGCCCACCTGTATGCATTCATCAACACAAATTCAAAGAGAAAAAAATAAAATAAAATAGTCGAAGGTACCTTTAGATTTTTTAATTTTTTCTAGCTGGCAAAGAGTAGTGAAACAGCGATTTAACTGCC